>NC_053162.1:130276395-130577645 GCF_016835505.1 Polypterus senegalus
GGCCGTCCCCGTGGCCTGGTCCAGCCACTCGGGTCCCCAACAATGAGGATCTTACCAGCCGAATCACCCTCGGGTAGTGGCGGTAGGGCCGTAACTGACACTCCTTCACAATGCAGGTAATGGGCCTCGTTCGGGTCTCCATGAGCAACCACTCATTCAACACAAAAGTGAAAACAATGGTACCCAAGGATTCTCCGGAGAGACACAGTACCGAAGGAGACCAGTCTTCGTCTGTGGTCACTGGATAGCGTCCATGTCTCACAACCATACAGCAAGACAGGAAGCACCAGGACTCTAAGGACTTAAACCTTCGTTCTTTTTTTACTCACCCCTTTCCAGCGACCTCATAACCCTCCATGCTCTGCTCTTCCAATCCATCTGCTGACT
Source organism: Polypterus senegalus (assembly GCF_016835505.1). Classification (NCBI taxonomy): domain Eukaryota; kingdom Metazoa; phylum Chordata; class Cladistia; order Polypteriformes; family Polypteridae; genus Polypterus; species Polypterus senegalus. The sequence goes on from NC_053162.1 coordinate 130,276,783, forward strand.
TCACAGAAAAAAGTCACCAGGGACATGAATGTAACTGGCGAGTGCCGAGGTAGGTAAACCTCTCGACAAGGTGGACACTCTCTCCACAGACAGACATGCTGATTTCTGTTCCCAAGAGGTCATTAAAGGCCCGGATCTTGGTTTTTATCCAGGACACTCACAGGCTCAGACCCTCAGACTCCTCACTCAGTCTCTCGAGCGCCCCGATCAGAGTCTCCATTGACTCCGAGAAGATCACAGCATTGTCAGCAAAGTCAAGATCAGTGAATCTTTCTTCACCAACAGATGTCCCACAGCCGCTGGACCCCACTACTCTACCCAACACCCAGTCCAGGCAAGCATTGGACAGAGTAGGAGCAAGAACACACCACTGATGATCCCCCAAATTCAACTGGGAAAAAACGCAGTACTTCTGAACAACTTTATTATTATTATTATTATTATTATTATTATTATTATTATTATTATTATTATTATTATTATTATATGTAGCCAACTTAAAACGTTTAAACAAAAACCTTTATATGTAAAAGAAAGCTAATTCGCCTAATTCGTCAAGTGTTTTGGAAATGCTATAACAGAAGTTTACATAACTCAAAAAATTTTTTGCAAAATGTTGCGCTTTTTTTCTTTTATTGAATTTTATTTTGCTGACCTGAAACATTTGTTTTTTAAAGTGCATCTCGATTCAACCCCTTTTATCCAATCCGTTCGTATTCATCCTGGGCGCTTTGTTTGGCGTGCCCGCACTTTGTGAACATTCAAAACTGTCATTTCCAAGTAACATTTTTCGAAGCGAGACGAATCCGATTATTCTGAAAAAACACACTTCTCAAAGTACTTTACTTTAAAAAGCCTATTATGAATGGTGTGTAGTGATATATCATAATGAAAATGCACAGTTTATCACCAAAGGCAAACAACAAAATTCAACAATGACAGGATTACAAAGTCTTCATACAGAAGATGCAACATCAAATTAAAAAATAAAGTCCAGAAACGGAAATCGAAATAATGAATAGTTTAAAAAATACGGGTTGAAAAACATTGAAAATATTCGTTGCTTATTATGTTATGGTTAGATTTGAAATAAAGTAAAAAAAAAAAAAAAAAAAGAGCAATGCCGTGCACTTCGCTTTTGCTTTTGTCTTTCCATCCAGGCCTTTCTGGAGTCGGTCCAATGCCTTTTTCTTCCACTTGAGAGGCTTGGCACACTGAGAGTGCAGTCTGGGTGGTCAGTTTCACCAAATGTGCTGTTTCAATTGCAGTTTTCTTAAGACGTTGTGCTTTTCTAACTCTCAGCCGCGCTGATTTTACCAGTTCTGGCTGTTGGCGGCTCAGTTCCGTTAACTCGATAACCGTTATCAAATCCCAGTTTGCTAACTGTCGCAGATTCTTATGATATCAATGGCTCATATCCTCCATTAACGTTGAATCCATTGTACAAATGAAGAGATAAAATTCAAACAAAGTAATAAAGTAAAGCCCCTAAAGCGTCTTGTCAAGCGCACACAGGACTGTTGTCAAAGTTTAGATATTTGCTCAGTTCGTCTTTCCCACCTTGTTGCACGGCTGCCATTGTAATTCGATCAGATCTTTATAGCAGGAGGTGGATTTGGATGACAAGGCTAAGTGTAGGAAAGAAAATGCCAGGAATCAGCAACGTTTATTTTAAAGCACTAACACTGAAGAATCGGCGTTTAAAGAGTTATTTTCGTCTGTTCTAGCGCACCTCTTGATTATTAAAGATTTACTTAACCGTAAAGTGATTAAAAGATGCACCTCAAGAAGTCGCCTTTATTCTGAAGTGCCCTGCTGTTTCAGTGATCTTACTGCTAGTTTTTTGTTTTTTTACCTGGCACTAGCTGACTAAGAAGTCGATGCCACACAGCCCAGATCTAAAGTGATAACCTAAAAAGCAATTACTATATGAACATCAATAACAAGGGAATGCATTATAAGATCGTATATAACTAGCGACATTCGGACCACGGGTCCTTGAAATCAGTCACACGCTGAGGTTGCAGCAATGTTCTACACTGCCGGGGGCGTGTCCAAGTATGGGCAGGGCTAAATATTTAACTCCACCCATAATTCTTAGTAGTCATGCTTTAGTGTTCTACCGAGCTCCACGCTACACAAGAAAGACGTGACCTGCACACAGTCCTCATTATTAGATAACCATTCCATAACCAAGGGCGTATTTACCATCAGAGAATCCTGGGTGTGCTCCTAGGGGGCCTTTTTTTACTAAAGATATGCGGGCTAAAATGATCAAGGGGGACCTCCACGCACTTTATGAAACAATGAAGTATCTGCAAGTCAAAATGACCGAGAGGGATCCTACCCCCTCCGCATAATGAAACAATCGAGTCCCACGACAGAATCAAGAATTTGAAATATTGGTGTGGTGCATTGTTAAAAGTATGATCAACATGTCTGTAATGGAGTCAAGTCACCTCGTGGTGGTCTTAATAGGGCCTTACCTATAGCCCTAATCTTAACTATAATGTGAATGGGCATATCACCCTTACAGTTGCTGTAGCCTGAGAACTACCACTACCAGCACGCAGTCAAACATTTCAACATTTAACCCCGCCCACAATCTCCAAGCACCACTCCCTATTCTAAGCCGCAGGGAGGAGTACTTGGTCTCTCCTGACAGACATGTTGCAGGCTTGAGCTTCTATTCTTTTCTCCTGGTAACGTGTGTGGCAAAGGCACTATATAAGCGTCGACCCGACACAGACTGACAACGGAGGCACGTAAAAATGAAACAAAGGATTTATTTTTCTTCAGTCATGGGGCACGTCTTCCCCGTGTCCCACAGACCCTACACAGTCCCCAAAACACACACAAAAGAAAAAACACCCAAAAACACACTCTTCTTCCTCCACTCCTCCCAAGGAGCATTTCCAACACACTTGACGAATAAGGCGAATTAGCTTTTCTTTTACATATAAAGGTTTTTTCGTCGTCATCTTTCTCCCCCCAACTCTAGCACCTAGAGATGTGGCTGCCGGCTCCTCTTATAGCACCCCAAGAAGGGCTGCAGGTGCTCATTGACCTACTTCAGGCTGCACTTCCGGGTATGGCTGCATCACAGCCCACATGGGCTCAGGAAGCCGTGAAGATCGCCCTGGCGGTGGCCACGGAGCCCAACAGGACTGAGCTCCAGTGTTCCATGATTCTGGCCCTGATGCAACCCAGGGGGGGCTGTCACCAAGTATTCTGGGGGACGTAGTGTGCAGCCCATGGCTGTTCCCCGGATTCATGGGCGTCCTGGCCGAGCATGGGTCTCGGTCGTCTGTCACATGTGGTGGAGGAAGCCTACACTTTCAGTTCCTTGTTTGTGTATGACTTTCTCTTGCATTTGGTGTTTATGGTGAAAATAATCAGTCGGACTGTGCAATGTGCTTCACTGAGTGCAGATCTTGCTGCGGTTGTTCTCCTGTCAGCAATGAGGTGTGTGTGCACAGCTTTGCTTTTCATGTCAGTCTGGGACTTTGCCGTGAGAAGGCCCCAAAGTCGAGTTACGTGGGTGTGGTAGCCCACTTCTCTAATTCTTGGGTTGTGTGTCATATCATAAGCTTTTGATTAAGACCAAGATCAAGGCCCATGTTGTTTGCATGACAGGTAGACAACCCTTAGCATTTTACAAAAATAGGTAAGTAATAATTACAATATCTTTATACTTTAAAAGAAGGGATTTTATTTAAACATAACATTGACCAACCTGCTAATCCAGTTCTGGGTCCTGGGAGGCCATAGCCTATCCTGGCAGATTTGGGTGCAAAGCAGGAACTGGGTGTTTAGAGCACGGCAGTCGTTTGCAGGACCCAGTCATGTACGCACACACACACACACACACACAGAGCCAGTTTGACATCACCCATTAGCCTAACCTGCACATTTTTGGAAAACTGCAGCACTGGAGGATTTCCAGAATAGACACAGGGGGAACGTACAAACACTAGATGGACAACAACCCAAGATATTGTGTCTGTGACGTATCAGCACTGTCTAATGTGCTACCCTTTTGCTTAAAAATAGCAGGTTAATTTTCCTGCTTCCTTATTTAATATTTAATCAAAACTCAAACACAACGAGTTGTCTGTTGCTCATGTGGAATACTGTCCAGTACAACAAGCCCTCAGGACATAACCCAAGACACGTCCAAGATTGCTGGACGCTGACCATCTGTCTGTTCCAAACCTCCCTGGCAGGCTCTTTGTGGGAACACTGGTGGAGACTATCAGCTTTTCCTTATATCTTAAATTATTTATTTTGTGTTTATCGGGAGTCATCATGGCTACAGCTTTAAGCTACAAATCAAACACAAAGCTTTCAGTTCTATCTCCATCGCTCTTTCCAGGACTCTTTCCTACAATGTATATGAAGCTGCCAGGATAGGCTCCAGCAACACTGAAATTCCAGAATGCAGGTTCAGTAGACGGATGCCTGGATATAAACAGCTGAAGTTGTAAATTGTCTGGGGTGACGGCTTCTCATGACTCAGTGGTAGGGGACCTCATTTGGCCATCTTGCAGTCACAAGTTAAAATAATCTATATGTCTATGTCTATGGTGTTTTAAAGGAGGACTTGGTGAGTTGAGGGTGGCATGGTGGCACAGAGTTAACTCTGCTGCCTCTCATTAAGAAGACCAAGGTTCACGTCCGCCATTCTCCCGTGTGGAGTTTGCATGTTCTCCCCGTGTCTGTGTGGGTTTCCTCCGGATGCTCCGGTTTTCTCCCACTGTCTAAAGACTTGCAGGTTAGGTGAACTGGCAATGCCAAATTGACCCCAGAGTGTGTGTTTTGTGTGTGGGTGTTCGCCCTGCGATGGACTCCTGCCCTGTCCTTTGTTCCTGCCTTGCATCCTCTGTTAGCTGGGATAGGCTCCGGCCTCCAACCCCCGTGACCCTGGACTGGATTAAACAGGTTAGAAAATGACATGACATGATTCAGTGAGTCGAGTAATGACTGAATCCACACAACCACAGGGAGAACGTGTGAACTGCACAAGGATTCCCAGGGGTATTTGTCAAGTGTAAGACTGTAGAGCTATGAGGCAACAACTCCATCAATTTCAAAAATAAAAATAATAATTGGCAGCTTTGCCCTTTTGATGTATTGCCCTGCAGATTTTATTTTACTTAAATAAATAAACTTATTATTTGTATATTTTGCAATGGATGACGCTGCTGCCTCATAGCTGTACAGCCATACACTTGACTCCTGCCTCAACCCTACCTCTACCCATAGCTGCTGTCTTTCGTAAGTGCAATGCACATCACCTTAAGTTGTAATTTTTTATAGTTGCTTGTAAAAGCAGTTTTAGCATGAAATGCGCCATATAAAATAAATAACTGATGGTTTTGACTCAGTGCAGAAGCAAACACTGTCATGACTAAATTAAAGGCAGGAATCAGCCTTAAGAACCAAGAGATTCATTGGGATGGAGGATTCATCTGTCGAAAACTTGAAGACATCTTTGCTTCTTATTTTAAAAGTTGTTTTTAATTCATCCCAAGAGATTATTTTTATAATGTAAACAGATGCTTGCAATTTTATAGTCTCTTTAGGGGTTAGTTAAACTGCTTTACACGAAGATATGCAGGCAGATCTTGTAATAGGTGATAAGTCTTGGTATGTGTGCATCATTTTTGGCAGTATTGGATTTTTTGTTTTTTATCAGCCTGTTCTTGGGACTGATAGCATGTGGGAGGCCATCATTAATCAATTTCACACTTTGTTCATGTAATCTTAAAGTAAATCACAGAATGTCACAGACAGTCACAGCATGTGTCCGTTAATATCACACCTTTAATGACCGAGTCGCAGCACTGAGGCTTGCTATGACAGAACGACATTGATTTGGCTTTATCATGGTGACAGTGAAGAACATTGCTGGCTGCTAGGCGAGAAGGACAAGGCTGTTCATATGGAGAAAACGGCTGTTGAACCTTTGGGGCCGGCGCAGATGTTTGTTGTTCCAGGACAAACTAGTCTCATGCTGAACAGAGACACTGCTTTTGTTTCACACATGGTGACCTGACTTGTAAGTTTTTTCTATCACATTCTGTCATCTGAAGGAGGTGGAAAGTGTTGTGTGAGAGAGAACAATTCATAAAGGCCAGTTCACCCAGAAAAGGGTTACACTTTGTACCAAGACAGGCAGAGCATAGTCTTATGAGACAGGAAGGTCCACATTGGGAATGAAAAGTGCCAATATTCATACCAATATGAATAGGACATCATCACCAGGCGGCACGTAAGCCCTAAAACATGTAGCAGATATGCAAAGTGCAGTGAAAGCAAGGACAGCAGCGAGAACTGGTCTCAAGCTGAGAGGCTTGAAATCATGTTGTGGTTTTTAGAGTAAAGTTTAGGAGAACTTGAAGAAGATTACTCAACATAATGCTTTCTGTTTGGTAACAGCGTAGGGCATTTAACTGGAAACATCAGAATCATGTTGGCCTTTTAAGGTGCACGATGTCAAAGTTATCTGAATCTCAACTTAAGGGATGCAGAGACACTTAGGGTCTCCATGGGGAGGCATAGCCTCTTGCCCCAGTAGCTAAAAACAAAAAACAGGACCCTAAAAGTGTTTTTTTTTTTGGCATAAAGTGACTGGGAGTTGGGGAGGTGCCAAGCTGTTTTATGCAGGTGAACCTACTGCTACTGAAAGTGGGAAGACAGCAGGAGGAAAAGGCAGGGACTGAGAGGGAGAAAATGAGAAAGTGGTAGCAATAGTGGTGGAGTCCAACTTGAGAAATAACTCAGCTGTGCCATTTTGCTTAATTTGTATAACTAAACATATCCATTTTGATCAACTTATTATTTTGGGTGGGGACTTGGGAGGACATTTGCACCTTTTATTTTTTTTTTACATGTGCATTTGATTGATGCCTTGTTTAATGAAATAACTTAATATGGCAATGTGTTGCTTTTTTGTTTTGCATCTTTATATGAAAAATCAAATACCATTCTTTTGTTAATAGCCTCAGTTTTATTTTATATATAAGCATGCTTATTTTGCTTTGTAAAAAAGTAAAATAAAATAAAGAAATCGACAATTAAAAATAAAAAGCATGTGTCTTTTAGGTTTCTAGGATCATTATTGTCTTTATCAGGATTTTGCTTAGTCAAAGAAAATTTATTCTATGCATGCTTATCAAGACAGCGGAATTTTTGTTTCTTGCTCAGGGACAGACTGAACATTCATTTAGCCAGTAAACTAATTTAGCTTGTGGTGCAACCTAACATGATCATCCATCAATCCATTTTCTGATACTCATATGGGCTGAAATGCAGCCTTGAATGAATACGGGTTTACTGTAAGGCAAACACACACTCTCACACATTTACAAATGGCAATAAGCCTTAAACATTTATATTTAAAAAATAAGAGGTCACCAATGTAGCCAAGCAACAAAGAGAGTGACCAGGCCAGCAGTAAATTCAGATAGCAGCAGTAATAACTGCACCTTCGTGCCATCTGCAACATTATAATCTCCATTTCAACACCTTAAACACTGAGTAACGGTTAAAATGCAATTACCACAATGAGCTATTATTGAATTTTTGACTAAAATGTAATTGAGATTAAAATGGAGTGTCAATTTTCCCAAAAATTAAAAACAAGTGCCAACAACAACACACTTTCTCTCAATCCAGATCTGGACACATGGCTAATAAAGCTGATCATCTCCTTATGGGAGAAACATGACAACATTTAGTTAAAAGTATTTAAAAATTATAATAAAACATCGTATCTTGAATTTACTCACTTAGTTGAGATTTGTCAGCCAGCTATCTTTTTGTGCCCATCTACACTTTATTTGTTAGGTAAAAAAGATTGAAAAATAAACAAATCATATTGTAGTAAAGAACAAATGCTGAACAGCATCATTTATTATAGCAACAAATGTTTACAAATCAGTTAACAGAAAATAGTTTTTTTTTTTAAGTATTTTTTTTTTTTTTGCAAACTAGAACTTTGCAGGTAAGATCACTCTTTTTCCTTTGTAAACTACAGGCTAGTTTATAAAACAGAACAGTTAAGAGCCCATTCTGCTTATCAGCAGAAATAACAGGGGTGTCACAATATTGCAAGAGGATGTGGACAGTAATTAAGATAAAAAAATGTTCTAAAAACACTCATGAGATGCAGGTGAATCTATATCAAAATAAATAAGCTTATTTTCAACTTAAGACAATTTTACATAGAAGGTTAAAATAAAAATGTATATTTACATTCAAAGTCCCAACTAATTTTCTAGCTACGTATCACATCTAGAACAAAGACAGAAGCGCCCAAGAGCCGGTCACTGTACTTTAAAAATTACCTCGGTGAGGGCACAAACAAAATAAACTGCAGCCATTGAAAATTCGAATTAGCAGACTCCTATTGGTGGAAAAAATCTTGTAAAGTGTCTCGTTACCTTTTGAATTAATTTAATTGATACGGACAATTTTAGGAGGTAACATTTAAAAAATGGTTTTCTGAATCATATTGCCACAAAATAAATAAAAACACATATCAACATCAATAGAGCTGAAGACATGCTAGACACTAGCACACTCACAGGAGCACACTGGAGATGAACTAGTTAGCTAGGACATAAAAATAATTAAAGACACATTAAATTATAATATTGAGGACCAAGGAATTTGTCCTCACAAGGTAAGGGCAGATAGATAAACTTGTAAAACTTGTCAGATTCAAATTCCTTCATGGTTTACTACTTTTCAACAAAAAAAATTACATAGCACAATCTATGAGCACCCCTTAATGTTTAAAAATAATTAATATATATAGTTTTTTTTTTAAAATAAATATCACATATAAATCTGGCTGCTATAAAATATATACGCATAATGTCAACCACTTTCTCTTTGAAAATTGTGACACCTCCCATTAAAGATATGTTTAAGACTCTGTAATAAAAACAGATTTTTTAAACAAAATCCTGCTTATTTGTTATAAAAACTCATATGTACACACTGATATACCTGCCACTGTTGCTGTATTTTAAATATAAAGTATTGCTGTCTATTAGTAAGATGCAGTAGTAATAGATACAAATCCACCCCCTGGCTATTATGATCCGATGGCCTATTGCCTCTTCAGGTGGCATATAATAATGGGTGTAAGGCTTTCATGGAAGCATACAGAAAGTATAAACTACATTCACATATAGTAATTTTGTGGTATCCAAGTTTTTCATACATCATGGTAGCCAAGTTTCCACCTTCATTCTGTCCCAGCTGCTACAGTATATAAGACTACACTCCCATCTAGACTGGAGGGGATGCTGTGGAGGCAGTGAGCTTTACATTTCCTGGGAGTGACCATTACTGATCAAGTGAAGTGGGCACATCATATCTTGGTTCTTGTCAAAAGGGCGTGCCCATGCCTCTACTTTCTCAGACTTCTCCATTTGGTCTTCCTAACGTTTACAGATGTGTAGTAGATTGGTGCATCACATTCTGGTATGGCCCCTGCTTGGCTGAAGAATGTAAAACACTGTAGAGGGCGGTGAAGACAGCATAGAATATACCAAAAGCCTGCTTTCTGTTCAGGACATATACAATATTCATTGTATTAGAAAGGCAAACTGTATTAAACACATCAGCCATCCCACTAAGCCACTTTTCTCACTCCTTCCATCTGGTAAACAGTATGGGACCACTGGTACTTGGATCAGGAGATCCAGGGACAGTTTCTATCCATTTATCATACACGACAATAAACTTGAATATAAAATGAAGTGCCACAGGTGCCCAAACAATTTTGGAAACGTATATATGTACACACTCCTTTCTTGGCTTTAGGCCACTGAAACAGTCCAATAAGTGATAGGGGGCTGGCTCTTCTGGCCTAGAGCTGAACAACAGTAAAGATTTCAAAATCATCATACAATTTTGTCAAAAGCATTCACCAACCTTGGAACTTCAGCTTACACATCCTGATTTGATCAGGTAACAAAATACCTAATTTTTGTTAAGTTAAAGAAGCACAGAAATAATACTGACATGTTAAACAAGTATTTATGACAGGTGTCCTAAACTGTAGCTTATGAGTAAGACTTCTGCTGATAAAAAACGTGGCTTTCCCCCACACTTCCAAATAAGGGGCATTACTTGCATATTCAAAAAGAAACCAGTGATTAGATCATGAATCTTTGTTCACAACTCAGATGACAGTTTTAGCATCCATATTTACAAAAGCAATAGAAAATGAAAAGAAAAAAAGCCCCATCTGCTTTTCTTCTCCAAGGATATAAAAACTCTAGTCCAACTCTTGGAGTGTCATTATTCTTCTTATAAAAACAGACAACAAATAAAAGTATAAATAACAAGGCAGTGATCTTATGCCACATGGAAGCCCATAAATAAATACAAAAATGATCAGAACATTACTCTTCTTTTGATATATAAAAAATCCTTCAGTCTTTTAAGAGTGCTTCTATATAATATATAGAAATACAAAATCCCAGCAGCCCACTGTGGGCCACGGTGTTTTCAGGATAAGCAAAGCCAAGCTGCTTCACTTAAATTGATCTGGAATGTGGGAAATTTGAGACTGCATACTGGTTGGAGGGCTGGAGATGCCTTCTGACCAGTCTGACATATTGGAATGTGGAGAAGAGCTAGACCATTGGTCAGGTGATTCTGGGGATGGGGTCAGAAAGGGGTGATCTGGCACTTGGAGCTGGTGGTTTGGAGTATTGTCCAGTGGTGAAGAGTAGCTGTGCTGTGAAGGGGGAGTCAAAAACTGGGTGGTTGCAATTGGCTGGGTAATGGAGGAGGGCAAGATCTGGGGCTCTTGTGGCAGAATAGTGTGAATGGGCAAGGTGTTTCCTGAAAGCTGCAGATCAGGCTGGTTTAAGTCACCCCCAATGAAGCTCTGGCTCAGTGCATGACTGCTGGTAGCACTGTTAGAATTTTGGTGTTGCAGTTGCGGGTGCATGGTTTGTTGCTGCTGGAGCTGGAGGTTCTGCTGGTTTTGCACCTGCTGCATTTGCTGAGCCTGGATTAGGTGTGTTTGACTAGTGAGCCTTGTGTTTTGCATTCCCTGGTAGCTCATCATCTGAGAAAGGGTAGTTGTTGGTAATCCGTTATGCAAAGTGGTCATCATGCCATGCTGAAGAGCCTGGTTACTCTGATGAATGCTGCCCTGACTGGTATTTCTCATTGGATTAAACTGGTTTTGCCCCATAGTTGCCTGTATTCTGGATAGCCAGTCACACTGACCATTCACACCTGGAGCTCCACTCATGGTGAAGGACATAGAGCCATTGTGCTGTGGAACTGTGCTGTTTGGACTGGACACTGGTAAATGAGACAGACGAGGTGGTACTGACTCAAATGGCATTCTGTTGGCACCACCTATTGAAATATCTTGCTTTCCGGTCATACCCAGGTGGTTTACTCCAATGTGAGCATCTGATATACTCTGCATATGGTTGAGGGGTATTGAAGGGGACTGTTGAAAAGGAGATGTCATCATTGGAGGTGATGCCACATCTGACAAGTAGCCATGAGGAGATTCAAGGGAATCTACTGGAGAGAGCACAGCTGAACTGTCAAGCAGGTTTCCCTTCCCGTCTTGGGACTTCTTCCTCCGTGCTTTGACATCTTTGGCCTCTTTTCCATTGCAGCTCATTCCCTTGGCACTTGGCTTTCTGGCTTTCTTGCTCTGAACTGCAGGTTTCAAGTTCCCAAGGTAACTGTTCGGGGAGCAAAGAGGCGGTGAGAGCGTTGCCCCAATAGACCCATTGTGCAGTGGAGGGCTCCTGACTAAATTGTATTCATCCAGTAATCGCACAATATCATGGTGCATACGTTCCTGGGCAATGTCCCTTGGCAGACGGTCCATGTGGTCAGTAATTTCCCTGTTGGCAAAGTGATCTAACAAGACTTTTGCTGTCTCATAGCTGCCTTCTCTAGCTGCAAGGAACAATGGTGTTTCCTCCTTTAAACATTGAAGAGAAAGAAATCAATCAAACATTTGCTATACTGAATGACAAATAAGAAAAATAAAACATTTTTATGTAAAATTTGCCCTTTATGTTTGGTTATGAATAGATGTCAATGTTCAGTTCCTCTATAATAACATAGCATTGCATAATTCACAATTGAAACAGTTTATAAATACAGATTGTTAGCAATTCGTGTCTAATCCTCAAATTTTTACTCTGTGTGCTCCTACCTTATTGTTCTGCATATCCTTATTGGCCCCGTTCTTCAGCAGCACAACTGCAGCCTCCACATTGTTCACAGCTGCTGCCCAATGCAGAGCAGATTTGCCTAGAAAATAACAGATACATATTATTACTGAGGGAAAGCAACGCCATGGAATTAGCAAGCAACCTGCATTTTACATAGTACCTTTCTACTGGAAACACCATCCCAAGGATCTTGCAGATAGATAGCAGGACTATTCCCACATAAATATATATGGTTCAAGCATAGGCAGGTTAAGTAGTTATCTCCAGGTCATATGGTGAATGGCAGATGGGAAATGAACCAGTAACCTGGAATCTAATTCCTTGCCTGCTAGACTTCACTGCCTCCAACATAACATAAATAAGTCAGTCAATTCCAGTTAACTTACCAAAGTCATCAATCGCATTAACATCTGCGTGGCAGTTAATGAGCTCCTCCACCATGCCTTCCACTGCAAGGCGAGCTGCCAGAATCAGTGGAGTGGTCCCATCATGCATGCGAGCATCCAAGTCTGTGGCTCGGTTTCTTATTAGAATCTGTAAGGATTAAAATAATGTAGTGCAGCAAATGAAGGAAGATTGTATTGATATTAAATTGAAAAATTTTCAAAATAAAACAGATTCTTCAATGGAAAGATTGAAAAGATTCTTCAGTGGTAGACAAGTTCATTTAACTAAAAGATCATCAGCTTGTTCTAACAAACAATATTACCTGAAAAACTCCCTGAGCATCAGCTGCCACGGCAGCATGCAATGGTGTGCGCCCCATGTTATCCTGGATGTTTGCATCTGCACTGGCTTCCAGGAGGCGCTTGGCTGCATCAGAACGGGCATATCTTGCTGCCAGATGTAGTGCTGTCTCTCCTGTGCGATCTGTCTGGTTGTGAAGATTTGCGCCTTGGTAGATGAAATCTGAAATGACGTTGGCAGAGGCATCTTCTTCTTCCTCACTATTTCCAGTCTCCAGTCCTCCACCACTACATGATGCTATCATGAGTGGAGTAAAGCCATCTAAAGGGAAAGCATTCCCAAGAACATGATGGGAGAACAATTCAGTAATATTCCAAGTACAAAAGCTTCTTAGTGTGATATGCTACAATCCACAGTGAGTGATTTTTACTTGATCCACTTGCTTGTTAAAAAGGAAGGTCAATAGTGGTCAGACAAATGGCTAAAATTCACATCTGAAGAAAACATCGAGGAGCAGAAAACTGGAACATTTGTGAGTTTATTAGCTCCCTTAAGATTAAAACTCATCAAGATGCTATACTCTGCTATTAAGCATAACAGCCTAATAGAGAAATCTACATGTTGCATAGGATATATTAATTAGAAGTCACACATACCTGGTCCCCTAACATTCACATCCATACAGTCATTGTCAATTTCCCCCTGTGGTGGGGTAGGAGCCATGGACGGCACACGAAGATCAGCTGCGTCTAAGTGTTGTTGTGTCCATTGCCTGTGATCTGTTTGATCATCAAAGTCTAACATTGCTTGTTCTTCAAACTGGCAAAATTAAAAAAATGCCATGAACAAATTTGAAACAAATCTTCAGTTAAAACTGCCAGGCAAATATGAACACAATTACAAAATAAACAAGTCAAGCCATTAACATCAAAGCACATGAAAGGCTGCTTTAGGCAAGGATAGTTTTAATAACTGAATTTAATTTGAAAGTCTTTACCCGGAATCGTTTGGTGTCGGATGGCTCCTCATCACCCCATTCATTTTGATTATCATCCATTAAGGACATGTCCAGAGAGTTTTTCAACGGCCTGTTTAAACAATAAAAAAATAAGAATATGTGTAAGTAAACATTCTTTATCAGTATTTCCAAGGATAAAAATAATGTTAATTAAAAGGGTGAAACTTGAAATATTCAAGGTTGAATCTATGTTTAAAAGCAATTTAATTCTCATTAAAATGTAAAAAGCAGAAAGACAAGGTGTACTTACTTTAAGCCAACAGAGTCCTCCCCAACAGGCTCACGTCGCTGCTTCTTGCTTGGTTCTGTCACTTTGAAGCCCTCGGGAAACCACAGTTGTCCATGCTCTCTCCTGCGTTTTCGGGAGACTAAGACCCCAATGCCAATAAATGCTAATAGCACAAGTGCTGCCACCACCACATACATAGGGTACAGCTCAGGTGTCTTCGTCTTAAAATCTGTCTCACCTGCAGCAAGTGAAAAAAGGCACATTTCTTATTCGGAGTTGGGAATATCCACCACATGCATCACCTCTGGAGCAAGAGCCAAGAGGAATCTGCACTAGGCAATTATATTTGTATACTGAAAGCAGGGAGCAGGCTAATAATTTGTAAAACAAGGTTGTTTCATTCGCTAATAATCAGAATTGCTAACCATTTTGATGGGAGAGGGGGGAAAAAATCCCCAGTCTCTTTCAGTCAAGAGCACCGAGAGACAACTTCACAATTTTTTCTTTAAGAAAAAAGGGATTAATGAACTTCAAATTACTGCACATGCTTTAAGCTGTAAAGACGAAGGATTTATTAGGATTTTCAAGATAACAAAGACTCGCAACTTCTAGCACACTCCCGATCAATTTTTTTTTTTTTTGCTAACGATTTTGAAATGATAAACTCTCACAACCTAAACCCTTTGGGATATATTAAGTCCTGGTATTACATTCAACAAGGCTGAGGTAGCAACATCCCCTTTTACTGAAGGAGGGGTTAGGACTGAGCGCAATTAACCATTTTGTAGCCTGAACAATTTTAAACAACAAGACTAGTATATAAAGAAAGCCTCAAAAGGCTTTTTATATCTCAATGCTTATTTTCTTATTTTGTTTATGAATGTGCTTTATAAAACAAACTGGTGTCCTGTCCAGGTGTTCCTACTGCCTTGTGCCCTATGGTTGCTGGGATAGACTCCAGCTGTCCTCCGTCTTGGATAAGTGGGTTAGGAAGATGGACGGATAGAGGGATGGGCATAAAAAGGGTGAACGGACAATTAAAGGGAAAGCACATTGTGTTTGGTTATTGGTGCCACATTTAAATGCATACAGCCTTTTCCCATTTGTCTTTATGTAAAGACCATGTATCTACTGACATTACATCTGCTACATAAAATGTACCACATATTAGCAAAAAAAAAAAAACAGAAGAAATCCCACTCCTTTGTAAGAGCAGGGGGAAATGTCAAGATGTAACATAAATGACTAATTAATGATGGCCCACTACAACTTACAGCGAAGGACAACAACCTTTGACCTCACATTTATCTAATTTATTAAAAATGTCTTACTTGTGACAGATTTAACATAAGGCATATTCAAATTTCCACTGGAGGCAAGAGCACCAAGGAAAGCAGCCACATCTGTTGCACTCTGGAAACATTCTGTTGATTGTTGGTAACACTGTCGGTTGTCAATCTCCAAATGTACAACAGAGCTGAAAGATGAAACAAAGGGTTTTAAGTGTTGCATTACTAGATGTGACCTTCTTCTTTTAAATATAATTTATGAAAATTCCTTTTTCAACACTTTGTCTAAATGTTTGAAAATGTAAAAGTACTATTTATTATTTATATGCTGTATTTGTTTTTCATTTGGAACTAACCCTTTAATTTGCATGGCATCCAGCTCTCTACGTTTTCTGGAGTTTATAGCTGAGTACATAGATGTCTTCATCTTGGTAAAGACATTACTGGAGAAGTCACTCCAGCTGCCTGTTGATCTCTTGATATTATGTTTTTTGAGCTCCTGTTCACTGCCGTAGTATGGGTATATCATGTACTCGCTTTTCTCATCTTTGCGGAAGACAACATTGGTGTGAAGTACCCTACTGAGCTCTCTGAGGAAGCCAAACGAATTGTTCTTCAGCTGTTCAGGTAAGATGTGCACCACTAGCACTAGCCGGCCTTCTGCCAATTTTTCTGGCATATTGGCACAGTCAAGGCCATCCCATTCACACTCTGGATTATTGCAACCTTGATCACAGTGTCCATCAGCATAGTGATCTTTACAGTATTGATCGTATAAAGGGCTAAAGGGAGAAGAAAAGAGATGCAGTTATGAGGGAATATAACCCTTCAAGATGCATAAAATGCGGAGCTTATTTATGATTTAATATATGTTAACAAAGGTAGTTTTCAAGAGAAAACAAAAAACTAAGTTTAATCTTTGCTAAATTATCCAAGGACATGCATCTGTATATAGAAAGCAATGATACTTACTTGCACTGCCCATCCACATTTTGACAATCAAAGCCATCATAGAGACAGCCAGGGTTGTTGCATTGTGTGTCACATTTTCCATCATTGAAGTAGCGCCAGCACTGCAGGGACTGAGTGCAGTTCTTCCATGGATCATTGAAATTAAGGGAACAGTCACCCCCATCCCAGCCACATGCATGGTTGTTGCACAGGCTATCACAAATCTTGTTGTTCTTGCGGTTCTCACATTCTAGGTTCTCACATCGCTCTGTGATCTCAGGAGGTGGTGTGATATTTTGACCTATTCCACCTGTGAAAGTGTGGTCCAGTATGTGGCAAGAGATTCCATTGAATTTGGTGGGACACTCACACTGGTAGAAAGGAGATTCTGCAGAAGGCTTGCAAGTTCCTCCATTGTAACATGGGTTAGAGTTGCAGGGACTATTGACTGGATACTGGCATTCAGTGCCAGTAAAGGCTGCTGGGCACAAACACTTAGGACTTTTTGAAACCAACATACAGGTTCCTCCATTTCGACACTGAAGACTTCCACAGAATCGGGAATCATATTCACATGCAGACCCTTCAAAGCCCTGAAAGGGAAGAGTTGAGAATACATATAAATGCTTTTGTGATAACTGTACAACTTCACTCATCATTATATGGATGTTTTGCAACTGTAATCTATAGTGCCGTAGAACAAATGTAAAATCTGTGAGCCTGTTCTCAAGTCTGTCTCAACCCTTTTCACAAGATGATTATCCAGCTATACCTCCATGTTCAGCCACTTAACAGGATTTACGTGTTAGGTCTACTGTGTTTTTTCTAAATTCAACTTACTGGAAGGCATCTACAGATGAATCCATGAGGTGTGTTACTGGCCACTGCACATGTCCCTCCATTTTGGCACGGCTTTCCCTTGCAGCCATCAAAAACTGCATCACAACGCCTTCCTGTTAGATATAACATTGCTTTAGAAACACAAAATGTTTTCAACTCTATAACATACTGTAATGTTTGTATCTGTCACTCACCAGTATAACCAGTGCGGCACTCACACCGATAGCTGTTTATTAGCTGTATGCAGTTCTGAGTGCCTCTTGGGTCACATGGATTTGACAAGCATTCATTGACATCACCTTCACAGCGCTCTCCCACAAATCCAGCCTGACAGATACATTGGTATCCACCAACCTTGTCGACACATTTTCCACCATTAAAACACTTTGGTTCTTGCGTGATGGGATCCACAGAAGGATTGCAGTCATCAACATTAATTTCACAATGTACACCTAGTGAAAAGTAAACAAAATTCTTGGAAAAATGGCAACAAGAAACAGACAAAAAGATATCTTACTGTATGTACACCATACCATCTCATTACCTAAGCCTGCTTAATCCTGAGCAGGGACACAGAGGGCTGGAGCCTATCCCAGCAAGCAAAGGGCATAAGGTAAGAACAATCCCCTGGACAGGGTGCCAGTCCATTGTAGGGGTACACACTCACACACACCACACACCCACTAGGGCCAATTTAGCTCCATCAATCCATCTAATCTGCGCATAATTGGACTGTGGGAGAAACCCAGGGCACTCAAAGGAAACCTATGCAGAAACAAGGAGAACTTGCAAACTCTGTGCAGGGAGGACCTGGGATGCGAACCTAATCACAGTACTTCAAGGCAGCAGTGTTACCACTGTATTACCTCAATATATTTTTGTATGTGTAATTGGAAAACTAAAGGCTGTTGATCAATCAGTTGTTCAATGACTAAAAGCATACCTTGTGTTCCTCGAGGACATGAACACTTGTAAGTGTTGATCAGATCTATGCAAGTCCCACCATTCTGGCAAGGCTGTGAAAGGCACTCATTGATTTCATCTGAACAGTTCATTCCCTGATATCCTGGTACACACTGGAAAAAAAAAAAAAAACAGTATTTGTGAAAATCTGGTTTATTGCTGGAAAAATGGGCCTTTTATTTACTTTTACATATTTAACACTTCCAATTTTTGCAACACGAGGCTTTTGCCCCTTCACTGTCGTTAAAGAGGAAATATTTCTTTCAAAAAAAGGAACCTGAACATTCCATTTTATATAGTACACAGGCTTTAAAAAATAAAAAAAAAAATACTGTATGCTGTTGTTGCTAACAGTGCACTGAACGCTAAGGACATTTACCTTCCTTTAAACAGAAGTAGGAAAAAAAGTAAAACAATTTACAATGTTAAGTAGTGATATTCCAGGGCAGAAATTAAACACTTTTACAGCTCACATTAATCTTCATAAAAGGCAACCAACTTCTACTACTTAACTTATTTCACAATCGAAAATAAGTAGCACCATTAACTCTCCACAACAGAAGAAGACTCACCTCACAGGAGTAACCTCCCAAGTAGTCAGTACAGGTGGCACCATTCTGACAGGGATTGGGGATGCACTCATCTACTTGGGCCTCACAGTAACTGCCTGTATAACCAGCTTGACACTGGCAGTAATGAGTATTTCCTGCATTCACACAAAGGCCTGAATTTCTGCATAAGTGTGCCAAATCTGTGCCTAAAATGTAAACAAAAATACAATATTTATATCTTTTAATATATTTGTATTGGTTCAGTGCTTCATATTTGAAATATTAGCTTTCATGAATCCCAATTAAAAAAATGTACAAGTAAATAAAAAACAAGTAAAATTGTTGAATAAAATAAGATGTTTTGACACTGTCAAATATTTTAATGAAAAGACAAGCTGAAAGTAGCATTTACCAGGGCTCAAGCAGCTGATGATTGGTAAGGATTGTAAGTAAAAGAAACTAAATGAATGCCAACTGTATTACAAGAGTACAGTGAACTAGCTACACTATGCTACAATATATTAAACGCAAGTCAGGAAATTATATACACAAATGACAGGTAAATGAATATACAAATGTAATGTAAACAGATGTGAAAATACGAAGTGCTCCTGCTCTGGAGCTCACTGAATTAACTGGCTGAGAGTTAAACTTAGTTTCTCTTTCATGAATAAAGAAATATTGCAAAATGCTGCATCAAGAACATGACTGATGCAGTGAATTCTGATTTTTCCTTTAAAATACAGTTTACTAAGTACAACTAACTATTTATGTCACAAACTGAATGTATGGTAAAATGGTGACTACAGCAGAAGTGTATTATGAGGTAACATGATTTTAAAAATTGATATTTCAAGTATTTCAATTGAGGTGACAGCTTCAACACAGCATTTATAGTATATATACATAAATATAAATGTAAATGCATATTCTGCAGACCAATCGTGATAATCAAATTAAATGGTACAGATACCTTGTTGACGGGCTGCTACCTCACAGGAGACGCTTGGAACATCACAATAGAGTCCAGTCCAGCCACTTTTGCATTGGCAGCTATAGGAAGTGTTTGTCTGCCAACATGTGCCTCCGTTCTTGCATGGGGAGGAGTCACACCAACGTACAAGATTCTGAAATGAAATAAAAAGCCTTTTATGAAGAGGCTGTTCTGAAATGAGACTATTACTTAAACAAGAGTGGCCTCTGTCTAATAAATATACTGTATATTTGGGCATAACCACTGCAAATGCACAAATAAGCACCACCTAGAATGCTCTTAAATAAATACAAAAAGTTGGTTTACCCATTCTATTCTCATACTAAAATTCTTGTATGCTAAAATAGCCCTTTGCTTCTATTAATAGACTAAATATAAATGTGTTTTTAGCTCAAGTAAGGCATGCAGGCATATAAGCCACTTCAGACAGTTTTCAATTAGTATATTTAAGTGTTAACATTCAATATATGTTTATCTACAAAATTTTATTAGAATTCAGGAAGTGAATGTCAGCTCAGAGAATGCTGTAGTTACCTGGCAGTTTATTCCTGTGTATCCATGAGGGCAGGTACACTTGTATGTGCCATAACTGTCCTGACAGGTGCCACCATTTAGGCAAGGCTTTGAGTCACATTCATTGATATCATGTTGGCAGTAGCTTCCTGTGAAGCCAGGTGGGCATAAGCAGGTAAATGTATTGATGCCATCCAAACATGTGCCTCCATTGAAGCAAGAGCTGCAGATTGAAATGACAAAGAGTTAAAGATTTTGTTAAAAAAATATCACAGTATTTTTTCCCTGTTGCTATTAGTGATGGTTTGTAAACTAAAGACAAACAGAAATACTGAACTGTGGAAAGTTTTTACAAAGGAAACTTAGAAAAGGATTGTCTTACACTTGGAGAATTGTGTGAGCTTTCTGAAGACAATGGTTGCACTAACAGGGAGGTGACTGTATAAAGTAAGAAACCCCAACCACTAAAATCTTGTCAATATAAAACACAAATAATCAGCCTGACTGAAACACTCCTTCACCTTCCATTTCTGGCAGCACGTGATATTCTTCTTAAGGATTACCTTTCAGTGCAGTCTTGGGTGTTGTTCTCACAGTGTATTCCACTGAAGCCCGGTGGGCAAGTGCAAGTATAGCTGTTCACACAGTCAGTGCAGTTGGCTCCATTTTTGCAAGGATTGCTGTCACATTCATTGATATCCTCTTCACATTTCAATCCACGAAATCCCAGAAGGCAGGTACATACAAACGTGTTGATGCCATCTGAACATGAGCCACCATTACTGCAAGGATCTAAATGTAATAAAAATTTCTATAAATATAAATGTTTAAAATGGACTGAGTAACAAGAGATTATGAAATGACATAAATTAGTAAGTTACTATAGACAGTCAATTCAAAATGAACTAATAATATAAATAAATCTATTATATTTACAGGGGACTGTACAAGTGAGTTTAAAAACAAATGATCACTGCCATACATATCAGAAACCTAAATGTTAATTTTTTTGCTTTCTACCTCCCCCATGTTATTCACAACTCTACTAAAGGAGTTAAAATTCTGTGATCTGCCACTTGGGTACCCAAAGCTAGGCCTGAACAGCTGTTCTTGTGGTTTTGCTTACTTGGCTGGCAGTCATCAATATCCGTTTCACAGTTGCGGCCAGAGTAGCCTGTCTTACAGTTACACTTGTAGCTGCCAATGGTGTTCTGGCAGGAGGCTGAGTTTTGGCAGGGATTTTCAACACATTCATTGATGTCGATTTCACAAGTCTGCCCTAAAAATAAAATGTTAAGAAAAAAATATGAATACACATTTGTACAGCACTACAGACCGTGGTTTAAATATTTCCATTCTGCTTTGTGTAGTTTTGTTGCAAACTGAAATACACTGCCCTACAATAGAAAATAACAGTGTCTTTTTGTATAGATGTTCACAAAAATTATGCACTTTTGGTCAAAATATACTTTTCACTGAATCTTTAAGTAAAAAGAAGTTAACATAACCTAGGCTGGGTATAAATTTAAATATGGCATATTTTTTATATTTTAAAACAATTGTGTACATGTCAAATATTTACATCATATATATTTTAATAGAATATATTGATTTATTTCAGTCTAGTCTTTAAACGATGTTGAAAGTGCACACTGAATACTATTCCTAATGTAGAAATACCACTTTCTCCAATTAACGTGACAAAAAAAAAATTTCCAATTAATACTTCTGTCTAGGTATAGTAAAGTGCGAGTACTTACTAATTCACAAAGATTAATTCATATGCTTAGTAATATATTGCAGTTTTATCATAGAAATGTAAAAGTTACTAAAGTCTAAAGAGCAAATTACCTTGCCATCCTTCTGGACAATCACATGAGAAACTCTCATAATCCTCAGACTCCCTACATTTTCCATCGTTCTTGCAGGGGTTTGAAACACATGGAGCAAGCACTAGTTCACAGTTGTCTCCTGTAAATAAGAGGTACAGTTAATTCAGAAAGGAACAGTTTTAAAGAGTAAGAAACATATAAAGGAAAATCTGTCAATGCTTAGAAAAAATAGTCTAGGGTAGGCTATCGCCACCTAAATAGACAAAAATGTTTTTCATAAATTAAACTTAAATCTTTAGACAAATAGCCATGAAGTACTACATCTCTAAACAACAACATAGTGCTTTCTTTTTCACCTCTACAGAGCCATTTTCTACGGTTTCCACAATAATGAAAACAGGCAGGAAAAGCTGCCCTGCTTCCTTCCATTGTCTGCTAGATTCTACTGCCACAGGATGTTGAAAAGGGGGGCAGGAAACTGGTTGAGTAGCAGTTCCCACCCTTCACATCCAGTGCTAGACCTCTGCTTTTTTCCAATAAAGACGAGCCCAATAGGAAACAAAAACTGCAGACTTAAAACAAAGTGAAACAATGCATTGTAGTTTGTTTTCTAAAAAAAAAAAGCAGTTTCAGAGCAGAAAAATATGGCATAAAAATATTTACTTGCATTGTTCAGCATTGTAAAGGACCAATAAAACCTGCTTAAGAGATTTTTAAACATCTGCCCATTTTTTCTATTCTTTGAAAAATTAGTAGGCAACTGCCACCTGCTATTTTTTTTTTTTGTAAAAGAAAGAAATTGTATTTGTAATATGATGGTGCCAAATTCTGAAGTACGGTGTTTGGTCAGCATAATCATATTGTCTACATGGAGGGGACAGGGTAGTGGTAATTTGTGCCTGAGGAAAGCTCTGTAATGTGTTTAAACATGCTTTGTTATTGATATTATACCACCACAAAATGTAAAGGCTATAGGCGATCAGGTATACTTTTATAGTGATAAATGACATTTCAATGCATATCAAAACAAATATGAACCTCCAGTCTTGTTAATTACATCTATATATAATTACTATCCCATGTACAAAGCCAAGGATCCAGAGTAGTCAGAGCCTTTGACATAATGATAAATTGTAAAACATCCTGATGGGATACCTGTTGAAATTAGACCTAAAGCTAGTAAAAAAGTGCATCCACCACAATATAGAGGAAAACTGGAGCTTGTGGATACAAGTAATCTACATATAGAACAGTGTTCCAATTAGTCTTATATTATTATTATTTTTTACAAATTAAAATACTTAATTCAACACGTTTCCAATTGCTATTATGACTGAACATCCAAACGAAAAGTAGGAATGATGGAGGGCCACAGATGAGCCTGGTACAAAACCAAAAGGCAAATGGTTCCATAAGTTGACCCTTATTTTCCTAAAAATGTTTATAACATTAGGAAAAAATGTATTCCAGAAACTGTAACTGTGTCCATATTCTCAGAAAGATAAGGTTACTTTAAAAATATAAGTTAGGCATTTATATGTGCCTTTATAAACTTAAACATATGAGGAGAAAAATATTGATAAAGAAGAAGAGATAACAGACTGAATTTAAAATATGTTATATACATTATATGACATATAAATGACATACATATTTCAAAAAGACTTCTTACCAGTATATGGAAGCATGCAGTTGCATTTATATCCAGCTACATCATCAATGCAATTGCCTTTGTTAAGACAAGGATTTGAAGCACATTCATTAATGTTTGTCTGGCAATTGGGACCTGGAAAGAAGTGAAACACTTGTTTTAGCTTATAACTGATAGTTGCACTGACATTAATCACTTTTAGTTTTCCTTATATCTCATTTCTTTTGTGACATATATTGTAATTTCAGCATGTCTACTATTTAGCAGGGTTGAAAAAAAGCGTAAGCCTTTCAAGGTTTCCTATATGCATAACTAGACATTTTCAAGTACAACCTTTTCTGCGTCAACCCTAAAAGGCCAGTAGGAACTTGCTTCAGAAATAAACCGAGCAATGAGTACAGGGCAAATTACCAACAATGAACATCTAAAATGGATTACAAAATTGCTGCTTTTAGCAACTCACATTTTACATCCAAAACTGTGACATTTATCTTGCTCTGAGAAGCACCATGTTTGGTACACATTATGAAAGGTTTTCAATTGTAAATGTTTTTTATATAAAAAGAAATTTATTATCTATTCTCAATATAATACATAGTTTCTCGTGTCTTTTTTGCAACTTTTCCACAATCCCTTCAAAGCTTCACTGCCTTATCTTGATAATCATTTTTCATTGTGAGAAAGAACAAATTCTGCTTAAACAACATAATTATCTCAACCCAGCACAATAACTCTTACCACTGAAGCCTGCTCTACAGGCACAAATGTATCCACTTGTCATGTCTTTGCAGGTCCCTCCATTCATGCAAGGGTTTGAATCACATTCATTGTTATTAATGTCACAGTTAGTGCCACTCCAGCCTGGATCACAAACACATTTGTAACTGCCAAAGCAAAGAGGATAAAAAAATAACCTTAGTCTTGTAAAATAAAAAGTAAACTATATTTACAAAACTATATGCATAGCATTAAAAGAATAATATTTTAATCTATATAGAATTTGCAACCTAAGATTGGTAGGATGGATTCACTGAGACCTATAAAGTTAAAACGATCATCATCAACAAGTGCACAGCTCTATGAACATTAAAAGCACTTAACAATGGACTAATCCTTTACTCTTATATAAATTTACTTTTACGTTATTAGAAAATGGAAAATAGGAACTCTGGAGATCACCATAATTGGTTCACAAAAAAAACTAAACATTAATGAATAATGGAAAAAATGAAATGTATAATAATTTTGTTTGAGTTGTAGAAGAAATGCTTCATACCCATTGACTCCATCCTGGCAACTGCCATGAATGCAGGGGTTACTGTTGCATTCATTCACTTCTGAAAGACAAGTAGGGTCATGATACCCTTCTGGGCACACACAGGTGAAGCCATTGATGCCATCTTTGCAAGTACCACCATTGTGGCAGGGATTGGAAGCACACTCATTTATATTAAAGTTACACATAGACCCTGTGGATACAAATAAAATTGAATAAATTAGTAAACAAAACTATTTGATTTCAAAAGCAAACGATAATATCACAATCATAAATCACAAACTAATTAAAAATGCAAACAAGAGTAAGTCTTTAAATATAAGCTAAGAAAAAAATATTACAAATTCAAATCATATTTTTTAAATGAAGAGAGGCAACATGTTTGATATTTAAATACTTGTGTGCCAATGTCTGGCAGCCAGCACACACTACCATGGAAAAGCGGGACAATGTTTACAATAAAAAAAAAGAATCGCAAGTCTCTGAACTAAACAGCTACACTACAGGCTAGCCAGACTCTCTGGAGTTAACAGAAGCAGGAACATTCATGGCTCGTTTTACACATGACTAAGCAACAATTGTTATTCTGCTCCCTGCCTTCAGCCTCCTTTTTATTGTTGATTAAAAATGGTAATGAACTAGTTGTTCCTCAAATTACAAATTCTTTTTTTGTGATCTCTTTTCAGTGCTTGCAGATTTTATTCAGTAAAGAAATAAGAGGAGACTGGACCCCAGGCTGTAACTCTACCCAGCAGCATGTATCAACAGAAAAGAAAGGTTTCTTTCACCATTCTACATACGCAGAATGGTCAAAGCTGCATTACTTAGCTTTTTACAGGTAGATAGACAGTGCACGATGATGTGCAATTGTAAAGGCCTGCTCAAAATAATTTCTTTTAAAAAGTCACAATAAATAAAAAGGTTTCCTGCCTTTTTCATGATTTAAATGTTTGTTTGTTTTTTGCAAATATTGTTTTGAGATACCATTCTGTGGCTAACAAGGTGTGGCTGTTAATATAGGGTAACATGACTAAATGTCTCTTGCTTTTTCACATTATTGCTTTCCGTGCTACCTACTAGATCATCTTCTTATTCTTCTATAGGAATGTAATCTGTGAACATAAAACATTTTTTGTGCTTTTAATTGGATCTGGTGCTTTCATTACTACCACAATGATTTGCAATACCCTTGAATTTAGCAACTAAATGCTGACTCATTTAATTTATCAAGCATGCTACATGCAGTCTGTTGTGCAAAAGTATGTATGAAGCTGAAATAAATTAAATATAATTGACATTCTTTGAAAGGGTATATTTGAAAAAGCATAAGAAGTGTACAAGTCAGGTAGGCAGCTGTAAGTAAAATTTATTGAAGCTTTGGTAAAGGTTTTACAGGCATTGAAAGATGTTTTTACATTTAACTTTCTCTTCTTTTAATTAAAATAGTTAAAAATGGAAATTAGGTGGTCCAATAAGTTCTCTTAATTTCTCATCAAGGTGTATAGAGCCATTAGCAATTGACTATTACAGTAAGCACAGGGTATGGGCGTTCTCTGAGAATTATTTTTTGTATACAATGTTTTGATACACAGGAGTATTTGTCTAGAAGAAGAGATTGTTAAATGTATATTTCATATTTTCAACATTTTAGTGTTATATTCATGTTCATATTTTCTTATTTCCATATTGCATAACATTTTTAATAGACTCACTCTAGAATTTTTTAATTTAGTATTAGATAAGCTAAATACAAGGCCATCATATTGAAGCTTGACTTCTGGTATATACTATATAACAGAAGTAAATTCAGAAAAGGTATTGTCCCTTATAAAAGATGATCTGAGCACGCTTTCACTTTGGGAAATGTCTAAGGTAATCATGCACTATAAAATTCATGAAGGTGCAAAATTACAACCACTGTACCACACAGAGGTAATGTACTTAATTTAAAAAATGCCCTAAAACAAATAACTATCAGTTAACTGTTTATTTAATAATATTCACAAATCATAACGAGACACATATTCAGATACAAAGTGTATTTTTATTCTACAGCAGAAAATTTATTGTATTTACTGTAGTTTCTGTATAAGGTTTGTTTGAGTAATATTTTTAAATAGCCATAAACTAAAATCTGTGCTAGTTATAGTACTTGGGGGAAAAAAATAACACTAGGAAATAAAGGAAAAAATCTGACATAACCACCATGTAACTTTGCAGAGATACATTTCCTAGCATCTTTAATATACGTGTTACCCAATCTTCTGGAAAAAAAGGCAGATCAGCTGCCAGCTATGCTGTTAGCAAGACCAAGTACCACTGTTCAATAGTCTTAAATAGGTAACTTGAGACAGAAATGCTGGAAACAGTCTATGGAAGCCACCTGTCGACAAGGTATAAAACACAGAAAGGCATACCTGTATAACCCAGCTCACAGGCACATTCATAGCCATTAATTTTGTCTATACACTTTCCATAATCACAGGGATTGCTCTCACAATCATCCAGATTTATTTCACAGTTAGGTCCTATTAAAAAAGCAAATAAAACCATTGTAAAGGAGGGAGCCAAACTACATGAAACACTGACATTCACTGCGTACATCTGTAAATAAGAATATAAACTTACCTGCTGTACCCTTAGGACATATACAATAGTAGGCATTGACTCTGTCCTGACAGGTTCCTCCATTCTGACAAGGATGGCTTTGACACTCATTAATTTCAGTTTCACACCGGCGACCCCCATAACCAGGTTTGCAGAGGCAAGTGAAGGTTGCCACGCCATCCTTACATGTTCCATAATGGCAAGGATCTGGCTGGCACTCATCAATGTCAATTTCACAGTGGGGGCCTGTAAAACCTTCAATGGAAATTTAATGGAAACAATTACTTTAAGAAGCACTCACAACTTCTTTGAAAAGTTCAAGGAAAGCAAAAGGTCACTACTGCTCTTGGAACACACCAATACATACCCTCAGTGCACTGGCAAGTATACTTATTAGAACCATCAATGCATTTGGCACCATTTTTGCAAGGAGTACTAGCACATTCATCTATATCCACCTGGCACAACGTTCCTGTGAAGCCTAAAAGAATGGAAATAGATTAAGTAAAAATGCAAACTATGACAATAATAACAAATAAAATAACCTACATAATCAATTTCAGTAGTACAGAGGATGAAAGCCCATGCAAACTGCATTGGTGCGAAAGGCAGGAACCAGCTTGGGAAAAGCACTAATTCACTGCAAGGCCCATTCATTCATACACTCACATGGATCCAGTTTATAGTTGCTAATTCACGCAATGCACAAATGTTGGGGAATATGGAAAGAAAACACTCAAACTTCATATCAATGAAGACCAAGTTTGGGATTCAAGCCTAACACACTGAATAAATAAGAAAATTTAAGCACTGCACCATCCAATAGCACACATGATTAAAAAATACTGAAAATATTATACATGAATTTATGTGGATGAAAAAACAAGACAGTGAGAGGTACAGTGTCCCTGCCCAAGCTTTTCAAGTTATTACAAGTCAATATATATTATTGCTCACCATAATTTTCCTATGACCAGCAAATCTGAAAAGTTCAAACTGCAGTTTAAAAAGGTATATTTCAAATATACAGAACTTGGTTGTTTTAATATTTTATGGAGTAAAGATTTTCACAAAAATGCTTTAACTGTAACCTCTCTTAAATAAAGTGCTAAAATATGTTAAACTTACTGCAATAGAATTCTTTAATTGTATAATATATGTTTTTCAAAATACTACCAATAAACTGTAAAATTTACATGACTTAATCATTATTTTTTTTGCAATAATTTCAGAAACTTCCAGGTATTGGACAAATGTTTACTTCTCTGCATTAAACATATAATTGGAAATAACCAACTGAAACATCTAATTCACTCTTACCTACCATTAATTTATCACTAGATAAACTGTTATAAAATTTGTGTCAAGGTCTTTTTTTAGACAAGGTATTTAAAACATGTATTTCATTAAATGATCAAAGCTATTTGACAGAACTGGTGTAAAGTCTAAATTTCAATTGGATGGGTACACCTACAGAAAGCAATCACCCACAGCCAATTTAGAAAAACTAGACCTAAACAGATGCACTATGAAACACCTTGACTTTAATATTTAGGAGGTGTTCAGCAACTCATTATTATTTACAGATACTTATTTATTCAAGGTCAATAATGAGTTCATAACAACTATAACTATAATGTTATGGTTGAATGTTACAGTAACAAATAATGAACCAACATAACATAGCAGTCATTGGACCACAGCCTATTCTGGCAGCACTGGGCACAATTCATTAAAACAATCCTGGACATCCAACCATCACAGAGCCCATTCACACATGCACTCAATCTGGGCCAGCTTGTAACCACCAATTAATATACAATTGACAATCTTTTGGGATGTGGGTAGAAAAGTGGATTAACAGAGTGAAATCAAAGCAGACAGGGACTGTGCTAACTCCACAGAAACAATGTCCTGGGATGTGACTTAAACCTAGGTTACTTGATTTAAGAGGTGGCAGCTTTATTCACTGCACCACCATGAACAAAGTAGACATGCCTAACAGATGCCTCAATCAGAACCGTCCAATTTGAAAGTTTTGGAAACAAAAGCTTTTGGAAAGGGGAGAGAGAAAAGCAGACTTTAAGATGAACGTTTTGTCCATAACAAAAAGAAACAGGGCAAACAGGACTCTAACACTCCAACAAAAAATGATGAGAACATTCTAAAAACAAAACAACCAACCAGACAAACAAATAAATGCAAATCTTATATTGTTATCAAATCTTGATTGGCAAAACAATTTTTAAATCTGCTTTTGTCTAATTTATTTACAGAAATTGAGATCTTGTGCCCACTTTTTTCTCCATTATTTGCTCTTTTTTAGTCTTTTTATTTTTTGAAGATTCATCATCTTTAAAAGTTGAAAAGTGTAAAACTTTAAAGCTCCACACTTCCTCGATTTTAGGGCTTATATTAAACTATTACTTAAGCCTCTCTCATTGGATTTTCCTGCATTTTCGTGCCCTGCCTGCTAAGCCTGCCTACAGGCAAGGATTAATTTTTGTATCCATTTCCAGTTCAAAGGCCCTTCTAACAGAGTCTCCATCGACTCTCCTCTCTTACCTGTGGGGCACTCGCAGTGATGTGCGTTGATCTTGTCGATACAGTTTCCATTGTTCAAACATGGGCTGCTGGCACACTCATCTACATTGTTTTCACAAAACATTCCTGCATAACCTGTAGATCAGAGCATAAAAGTTACTGAATGCAACTATCTAGTCACACACATTCAAAAAGACTAAGAAACAACCTCACAGAATCTTCTCGCTGGTCTATGCCAAAGAACTTAACAGCAGATTTTAATATTTTAAATGCCAAGAAATAAACTTTACAGTTATAGTTCTTAGATTTTTTTTAAAAATTAAAAACAACTCTGCTAGTTTACATTTGTCACGTTTTTTGCCCCATCTCCACAGGCTACTCCAGACCTTTTCTTTATGTGTGAAAATGCTACTAATGCTACCACTCAAATCTCTCAGATAACATACCATACAACCTGTGCCTGAATTTCACACTGCGCCTTTTTCTATGATATTTTTAAGAAAGACTTTGTTACAATATAATATTAAATGTACTTTATCTCTTCATTAGTGTTTTGGAACTGTGCATAGATTTTCTCTACACATAGATAAAAATAAGTATACTAATTTAATGTAAAATGTGGTGACCCTAGTTTAGAAGGTGGTTTCTCATCTTTTTCAGTGATTTCATGTCTGTATTTGGAACCTCACCTGACATGCAAATACATTGGAATCCACCAATCTGATCCAAGCAGGTAGCATCATTCATGCAGGGATTTGACATACACTCATTAACATCCAGCTCACAGCGGGGACCAGTATAACCTGGAAGACACTGGCACTGAAAGGAACCCTTGGTGTTGATACATTTTCCTGAATGCTCACATGGATTGGCACCTAAAATGCAAAATTCAAATTGTAGCATACTGTGGTAGTTTTTCAGCTAAAATCTAAATTCTATGTAAAAAAAAAAAAAAAAAAAAAAACAAACAACAAAACCCTTAATAATTTAGGATGTGAAAAATGATTACCTAGAGCACATTCATCAACATCTACATTGCAGGCTGAGCCAGTATAGCCAGGTGGACATGTGCAAATTGCCTTGCCGTTAACTGGATTAGTATCACAATTGGAGCCCATTCGGCATGGATTGCTAATGCATGCGTCATTCAGGTGGCACAGCAAGCCTGAGAAAATTTGAAAAGAGTCAACAAACTAAGAGATACTAACATTTTTCCTCTAGCAGTAAGCACTTCATAAATATGTGATAACTATCAGTTGTTAAGATTTCCACCTAATACAAGTCAATAAATGTTTTAAAGAGTGTTACTCACCGGTGCGTCCATGTGGACACTGGCAAAAGAAAGAGGCAACACGGTCATGGCAAGTGGCTCCATTGTGGCAAGCAGCATTAGCACAATCATCAATATTTTCACTGCAGTCATCTCCTGTCCAGCCATTTACACAGACGCAGTTATAGCCACCATGAGTATTATGGCAAGTACCTCCATTCTGGCACGCATTTGGCATTAGCTGGCATTCATCAACATCCTCAGTGCAGTACTGGCCTACAGTTACAAAAAGAACCAAATTTCATTATAGTTCACTTGACATGTGGCTCTATTAGTTTTGCAACTACAAAGCTGCAGAGAGAGAGTATGTACCTGTCCATTCTGGTGGGCACTGGCAGTTGTAGGTGTGAATTCCATCCACACAGGTTCCTCCATTCTGGCACTTGTTATCTGGACAGTCATCTACATTAGTTTCACAGTTCTGACCTATAAATCCTAGTGAGGCACAAAAATCAAAACCATTACTTTACATATGAATTACTAAGTGAATTTTCATCTAGTTATCGCATTTCTGTGTTCACTGAATACAATTGCCTCAACCACAATATATGAAAAAAAAAAATGTTTTGCACTAAGAAATAATTGATCAGCCTGAATTACTTGACATTATTCTCCTCCTTTTAAATTCATATTTTGTTAGAATGTCTAATCTGTAAAAGAAATATTAGTATGACAGATAATGAGGGACGTTCAAAAAGTTTCCGCACTTTTATATTTTCGATGAAAACGGTGAAGGCATAAGGAGTAGTAATTCAGCATTAAAAAGTTGGTATGATGCTGGGAAAATTGCATCGCAAACGAAGGTAACTATGAGGAAAAGTGATGTAATCTGTTTTTGAAATTCTTAATAAATAGAGTTAAAAAAAATGCAAAAACGTTCTGAACAACCCTCTTATATAACTCTCAGAGATGCATCCTGAAAGATATATTTTGAAACCCTGGCATAATATAAATGGTTTAATGTTTAACCCAAAAACAATTCAGTTAATTACTGACTGACCAAACTATGAGGCACTACGCGTGAAGCATTATTCACAAGAAGATAAGAATCAGACACAATGTAAACTAAGAGCAATGCCATCCATCCATCCATTTTCTAACCCGCTGAATCCGAATACAGGGTCACGGGGGTCTGCCGGAGCCAATCCCAGCCAACACAGGGCACAAGGCAGGAACCAATCCAGGGCAGGGTGCCAACCCACCGCAGCTAAGAGCAATGTCCTTTTCTTTATAAACTCTGCTGTGAGCTACATTTTAAGAATACAATGTTTATGCAATCAAAATTTGAAATGACTTTTAACAAGGTATTGGCAAAACACAAGATAAGATAAATACAACAGGCAGATAAAAAATGGTTTGATCTTGATATAACTGGACTATTTTGTCCTTTTGTGTATTCTTTTGTATTTTACTGTTTTAATAAGCATTTGTGCACTTATATTTACAAATGTATTTTTTATCTTTTTAGTTTGTATTTGTTATATTCCTTGCCCTTTGTGTGTTGAGCCTTTGGGCATAGGTTTGATGCTACAACTGTGAGATTGCTCCCTGTCTTACTTATGCTGTTGGTTTACACAGTAATAGTACTGCAACATTAGTTAATAACTTCTGCTGTATGTATCTCTTGTGGGTTTCTGGATTTTTGATTCTGCAATTGCTTCCTTTTTTCCTTACCTTCTTGTTTAAGGACATGGGCTTGTTTAAGGACATGGGCTTGTTTAAGGACATGGGTTTGTTTAAGGATAGACATCTGGAATTCTGAGCTCGTTTACTTTCTTTGGCTCTTTAAATACAA
Source organism: Polypterus senegalus (assembly GCF_016835505.1). Classification (NCBI taxonomy): domain Eukaryota; kingdom Metazoa; phylum Chordata; class Cladistia; order Polypteriformes; family Polypteridae; genus Polypterus; species Polypterus senegalus. The sequence goes on from NC_053162.1 coordinate 130,310,092, forward strand.
TGTATCATTGTTATTAATATGGGAAAGGTGATATATAAATAAAATGCATTATTATTATTGATCGGTTACACGTGTTCCCTCCTCCTTTCTGAGATTTTTAATATTTAAGCTTTTACTAATTTTTGAAAGTCTACTCTATTTTGGGGTAAGGCTTACCCTGTTTGCTTGGCCTCTCTGAAGCCCTAAAGCCTATATCTTGACATGAACCTGGATCTTGAGTTTGTGGAACACAGCAGATCATAATTAATTTGACCATTAATCTTTTTAAAAAAAAAAAACACTGCATACCATGAGGAGTGGAAGAAGCCCTAAGCTCATATCAGAAACAAAAAGCATAAAGTAGTAATTTGTACCATAAAATTAGTCCATTGCACAGTGCACACAACAGCTTGGTGACTCAGAACTGAACAACTGGATTATGGAATGGAATCTGCAAATGTAAATTCACAGACTTCTACATACATTGCTACATAACTTCATAATCCAAAATGTACATTAATGTAGTAGGATGATAAGGAAACTTTTAGTCTTGTGAACTTATAGTTACTATAATTTAGTAGCCTTTACACTTTTAAAAGAAACACACATGAATACTAGGAGAATAGGCAAGAGATCCCCAGGAAGAATCATTAGCAAGATGTGAAATGGCCTCTATCAAAGCTGTGTATTGAAGCTATAATGCCCATCATTTAACCATGCTGCCTGTAAAGAATGGCCAGTAACCAAGTTTTTTTTTTTCCATTCTTGCTATGGAATGAATGCTTTTCCAATGTAGTACACAGTAATATCCCTGCCTGTCAGTTTGCTACATGTCTTCATATGTTTCCTGTAGATAAGCTTGCTGACAATTTCCTTTTCTAGCAATTCACAAACGTAATCTGCTCTGGCCAAACAGGAAATATTCAAGACCTCCTAGTTTCTAGAAAAAAAAAGTTAAGTTTGTATTCATGTGCTATGTAAGGTAGTGACAACGTCTACATAATATTTAGTGAGATAAAATTTAAATCTGCAACTTTATAATTGTATTCTGTAGTAATATTTATGTACAGTTTGTATAGATGTGTTTAACCAAAAAAAAAAGTCCAAATACTTTTTAACAAACAAAGATGCCACCATGACTTCTTGCTCAATGTTGAACTTTTCAATAAGATAAATTAAAAAAAAAAAAATCAGCAAGCCCTTACCTGGCAGACATGTGCAGTCATAGGTAGTCTCCCCAGTCTGTCGACATGTGCCCCCATTAAGACAAGGAGAAGGACTGCATGGCACATAAAGGATTTCACAGTTTTTCCCGGTGAACTCCACTGGACATGAGCATTTATAAGAGCCAACCATATTATGACAGGTACCACCATTCTTACATTGCGGAGGATTTAACGCACATTCATTGACATCTTGTACGCATGACTGTCCATGAAAACCTGGTGGACACTTGCAACGGTAGTGAGCATCAAATGGGCTACACTGACCACCATTGGCACATGGATTAGAGGCACAGGGGTCAGGCTGATGGCAAACTTGACCTATTAAATAGACAGGAAAGTAAATTGCATGAATGTTTACAAGATGACCTATTTTTGTGCAGCTGTCTATAGATGTAGTTAAAGGTTGTGCAAGCACTCAGAGCAACATTTAGCAGTACAGTATCCTACTGTCATAATGCATAGTAACTATAAACACACTTTTAGTTTAAATTAATCATCTTTAATTATCTCATAATATAAATGGGTTGGTAAAAAATAAGCAGATATGCCTTCTTACCTGACCAACCTGGTGGGCAACGACATTTGTATTCATTGAGAGAGATGAGATCACAGGTCCCACCATTTTTGCAGGGATTGTTCAGGCACGCATGGCTGATTGGCGTGAGGCACAGCTGATCAGTAAATCCAAGTCTGCAGTTACATTTAAAGTCCATGCTGTTACCACGATCAATCAAGTTACAAGTTCCCCCATTGTTACATGGGGAGCTCATGCAGGGGTCTTTAAATTGGCACCTCCCTCCAGCATATCCAGAAATACACCTAAAAACAAATGGTATAGTAAATCCTTAAAGAATAAATATTAAACTATAGTAATTTTTTGTTCAGAAGAAAATAATGGGAAATAAAGTAGCAGCTTTGATATGATAACTTGCACACTCACAACTACATGTAAACTTTAATCTTTTGTGGTTAAGATCCATTGTAAATTGTAATTATATTGTTTGTATGAAAGATTAAGAAAGCGTTTTGAGGTCTGTATGAGGAAATAACTTGAAGCAAAATTTTTACTAAAGTTAACAGGCACAGTCATTAAAAATAAAGTGCACTTTACAAATTGGTCATATTCTCATCTGGCCACAAGATAAATACTACTATCAATTAAACAAATGTAAAAAGAATGATCTGGAAAACAAGTGATCTTTTAAAAGACCTCTGCTAAATTATGAATTTAACCACAAAAAATCAAAAAATACCTGAAACCTGTAGCCGTTATGATAAGGTAGACAACAAGGGTTTATGAAGAGCAAACACAAATTTGCCGCTTGGAAAGTCTCCTAGTTTTAATCAGTATATCAACAAGGGAAAAAAGTCATCAATCACACAATGAAGTGGGAAAAGATGAAGAGGAAGAAGATATCAATAGGAAAAAGTACACACACATTGACATCCATGGGCTGTCATGCATATGAAAAGGATTTCAGTGTTGCACAGTATAAACTATTTTGGAAGGTGGACTCTAAAAAAATGACTTAACCATTAAAACAGAACTATGTTATACAAGATAAATTAATAATTTTCAATGGTTTCCAATAGTGTCAGTAATAGTACTGCTGATTTCAAACAGCAACATAAGTTCTACATAAAAGTCTGATGATAGCAAATGATTAGTGAGAAAAACAGACTACCCTCAAGGAAAATATAATACCCTCATTATTTGAAGACCAAGGAAAGAATACAAACATTCAAAATGTATTTTTATGCAACTTCATAACACGTGAACATGAGAAACATTTAAACTATAATTACATTACTGCTATTTGTAATGCAGAACATTCAATGTATGGTAGTTTCCTTAAAAGTTTGTAATCTAGTTACACTAAGAGACTCAATTAAAAGTACTTTTTATGCAGACATATATATGTTAATGAATAACTAGTACATTGCTCTGTGATGAGAGGTAGCAGACAGTGGGTCTTAAAATCTCTTAGCAGAGCTAAATAAAGCTGCTTCTTCTGTTGATAATGTTGCAAATAGACAAAACCTAAACAAATTTGGTATAATGAATAACAACATTAGGAACACATTATGGACTCCTGACTTTTGTTTGTCAGTTTGAATAAATATGTTTGCTTAATAAAGATTTAAAATAAATAGTTAAGTTATTTACATTAAGTTAGGATTTATGGTGCCAGAGTCATAAATGTTTTGTCAAAAACAGGCCACTCTAACTCGAATGTACTAAAATGCTTTCAGCTTCTGGCCAGGTCTCTAAGGCCAAAGACCCTTTTTTAAAAGCTGTTTCACCCATCAGTTGTGCCCTTTACTAACCCAGATAATTGTTGATCAAAAACAAAGGTGACAAGCGCCACTCAGTTTGCAGCTCCCAAGGAACCCGACACTCCGTGGGAATCCTCTTTGATGAAGTTTAAAAAAACGCCAGTTCACCACCTGTTCCCTGCATTCCCCAGAGCTAACCATGCCTATAAATCAAGTCCATAATAAAAGGATGGTCACTATCCAGACACTACTTTGAAAAAACAATGGTAAGAGAAATCCATCTGGGATCAATGATGGTCAGAGTTTTGCTGTGTAGAAAGAGTAGAATTGGCTGCTATAAAATCTTATTTAATTTAGTTTTTGTTTCTTCCGTAAAGAAGCTACAACTCTCAGTGCTGTGTATCTTCACACCATGATGCTTTAACAATATAAAGATTCTCAGGTTGTGTTTTGCTAGGACTATCACATGCCTATAAAATTACATTGAAAAATAAACAGCCAAGGGCTGTCTTTCTCCGAGCTGTCACTCATACATTTAAACAGTATAAAGCATTTGTTCTAAACCAGATTATACTCAGACTTACTGATCTTTCTGAAATACTCCTTCACACTCATTACACTAGTATTTCCCACAAAAGTTCAAAATAAGTATACTTTCCTTCCTTATGTTTCTAAAACAAATGTTCTGATGAAAATCTCAATGTTTTGTTTTGGTTTAATTCATAGGGTTTCACATATCTAATGAATACTCCCCTGGACTGGAGATTATTAGGTATAAATTAACTGTTGCATTAAAATATTCAGCACAAGAGGGATGCCATTAAAGTAAAGACACGGTGTCTTCTTCAAAGATATTTACCTATACCTAAATTAATTTTTCCAATGAATTATTTAATATATTTTGCATTTCTCTTTCTACCAATACAATGTAAAACCAAATTCCATACTCCTCTGTTCTGTTAAAAAGGCCATTATCTGCTGCAGATAAGCGCAACTGTAGAAACCCAACCTGCTACTAATGAAAATCTCACTAAACAAAGCCAATGATAACTTCAATAACCAGTTGCCTGTTATCTTATTAAATGACTCTGTTAATCATTTAAAAATATAGTATTTTAATTAACTATTTTTAAGGAATTGTGGTCAAACTACTTACAAAAAAGGCATTTCTACTGAGCACAATTAATAGTGAAATTATTTTGTAGACACTAAAAAGACAAAGATAGCTGAACTTCACAAGGAACAGAAAAAGCAGACCCATAATTATATCACCCTTTGCACAGGCTGGTGTGAAATGTTGTGATGGTCAGTCATCACAGAGAAAAGTGTCAATATGATTGCTTCTAACATATATGCATGAACTCTTGATTTGGCCGTCTTAAAAATATGATACTGAGATTCATCCAATCATGTACCTTTTATTTTACTTATTAAAAGGGAGTTCCTTTGTGCTTATTTACCAATATGGGCAACACTGAAGTGCAGTGGTTAGTGCTGTTGCTTTGCAGCTCCAGGTATTAGGCATCACTTAGGTTTCTTTTCTCATCTCTGAAATCTGCATAATAGGTTAAGTGGTTAGGTCAGTTGGTCTGGCATTTATGTTATAAATGCTACTGTGATAGGCAGTGGCATCCCATAACAATGGAATGAGTACATCATAATTATGGGTGAAGTACCAAGTTTAAATTGTCCTAAACACTGACCTCCTTCTCATTTTCAAATATTCTTTTACTGGTTATTATAAATGTAACACTGTAATTCTAAACTCTGTACGTTTTTAAACACTGCATATTACACATTGACACACTGCTACAGTCCTTTATCAGATTAAAGACAATGAATTCAAAATATTTCAGAATTATTAAAAAATGTCAAAAATTTGAATAAACATCTGTTAAAAATATTAATGGAAAATAAGGTTTAAAGATTGTACTAATGTCTCTTTTGTAATTAGGGTCATTCCCAAAGCAGCATGTTCCAATTTATTGTCTGCCACTTTGTCTTTTTCTTATGCTATGATTTAGAAGAAAGAGCTTAAAGCTTTTGTATTTAATGGTAGCTCTATACTGTAAATACAGGCTAGCTCATACAGACTGCCTGATTTTATTAAGTTTAAATGATTTTCACCATATTATGTACTAGTTCAAAAAAAAATCTCCTGTGCACACTGAACATAACACATGTGATTGCACTTGTGTTCCAATGGATATTAGACAAAAGCTGATTTCTGGAATGCACAAACTGCAGCATTCAATTTGCTTTGCATGGAAACAGTAAAGTTAAGTCTTTTCAGGTTAAAAAAATGAAGAGTTTGCTTGCAAATAAAAAATGTAAAAAAAATGATATAGTGTAAATCTCTTGTCACCATCTGCAAAACAAAGAGAATCATTTGGCTTTGACTTTAACTGTATTATTCATTCAAAATACAAGGTACTGTCTATTTCAGTGACTTTGAAGTTTCAGCTCATATTATCAGACTTCAAAGCCAGGAACTGCTGAATACCTTGCATTCACAGATTGAAGAAGGACTCCTCTCTGCCAATCAAGGCTTCATAAAAACAAAGGCAGGCTTTCCTCAATGGGGATAGAGAGATTTGATCAAGCACCATTAAAATGCTTGCACTGGCATTTCATAAAAAATACCAGCATCACTGATTGTTTTTTTTTTACTTTTACCATCACATTTTCTTCTGCAATGACACAATATTTTCCTATCAGATGATATCTGAATACTAAAGCCAGGACTTCTCCCTGTATAACGATCTCCTTTATTGAGCCCCCAACATCCTCCTTCCAAAAAAGATTTATGAGGTATGATAGCACCTGCTGAGGGACTCAAATGTCTCACCTTGCTTCAAAGAACATTTTGGCAACTGCAAATGTTCTTTAGTCAGTGTAATGTACTTTAATAAATTTACACTCGGTCCACTTCAAAGTCAATGCTTTGTTGAAGAAATAAAACAACAAGGTGTAGACTAGCCATCCAATAAACACATCTAATAGATCCTGCTGTACACTTTCATGTTATAAAATAGTAATTTAAAAAGTTACCTTTCTACTAAACTTTACATTTTTTTTTGCAAGTCAGTTTGTTCCATTTTTACAATCTGAGTGAGGTTACAAGAAAACAAACTTTCCAGTTAATCTCCTATATCTCTCTCTGATGACTTTGCAGTGTCCATCTGTCTCAAAAAAAGGCTTTTTCGACAATATATAAAAACATTTAAAACAAGCCTAATTCTTTGTTCCTTATAATCATTACAAAATAGGAAAGATTCTTGAATCTATCAGATAATGGGATTAAGGCCAGTGGAAGAAAAAAAAACAAAAAAAAACGCATAGCAGCAGGCCCATAAAGACGCTGGGCATCTGCATGCCTCTTGCAAAGGCCACAAGGAGCAGGTGTGCATGTTAATGAGTAGACAGCAGCTGCTGGCTGCCAGGCCACCAATCAAAGCCTGGAATGGACTTGCCCGGGCTAAAAGAAAGAGCCAAGCTGCTCACGGCCGGGAATGAAGGAGCGGGTTTCCAACATGTTGTCCTCATGAGTGGCTCCATTGTTCTTAAGGTCTTTCAGAGCCTGACTGAAGGCATGCTGACTGCAAACTGCCAAAATGTGAATTTAGCTCTTAAACATACTAGTTATGGTTCTTACTTGCCGCTGTTTTTAAAACATTTTAATCACTATGAGAATTTGTTCCAGTCAGAAGAAATAATACTTGAAGCAACATAATTGAAAGCTCAACATTGCATTGCCATTCTGGATCCTACCACCCACAGATTGTAGCAGTTCAGTGCCTTACTTTGGGCACTTAATCTGAAAAAAGTTTTAGACATATATTTCAGGTTCACTAAATTCTTGTTCCAATAGTAAAACAATTTGTTGTCAAAAAGAAAAACAAAATTAAAAAAAAGTAGTGACTAGTTTACAAGTCTGAACATAAGGAAAACCCAAGCACAGACTAATCATATCAGGACTAACCAAAAATACTTATGATTGCTATGTCTGAAATGTTTAAAGTTAATGTCATATACGAACATAGGCAGTTTTCACCCAACTACTCTACACATAACTGGTAGTCAGAGCAGTTTAACAACTGATGGCAAAATCTCTCCCTAGGACTTGTATCTACACAAAATCCACAAATTTCCTGGACACATTTCAATGATTTTATGCATTTTTGGACATGAAAACTCCAGTCCACTGAAGACAAAAATGCATGCACTTTGTTTGGTCTGAACTTCTGATGAACTCAGTTAATGAAACATAATTAATTTGTCAGTAATAAATGTTTTTCTAACTAGGTGCTTAAGGATTTATTTCAAGTTGCCGTTTAAATAAAATATACAGTAATCCACAAAAGCAATCATTATTATCCATCAAGCAACTGAATCAATTAAAGTAAAAGACTGTTGTCAAAAAATAACTTCACCCTAAAACAGTTGGACTTACAACTTACTTAAATATCCTCGAATTTAGCATCTATATTTTAAGCTTATTCTTATGCCTGTCATTGGTGGACATGTAGCTGTGAGAGGCCTCTGCTGTTTAGCTTTATTTGAACCATCTCTGGCAGGCTCACTTTGCAGGCAACTGCAAAATTGCTCTCTCTTAAGTCTAAAACCCCAGGACACAAATCATCCACACAAAAAGTACTCTTTACCTTTTGGACTAATTTTTCACACTGCTCTCATAGTCAATAAACCTTTGGCTAAAAATATCTAGGAATACACATGTCCAGGGAATGGTCATTATTTATTGTTTAAAATAGCAAAATGATGTTAGCAGACACAGTCAGCAAAAAGTGAAATGAAATGAATAATGCTGAGCATAGGCTCTAAATTTTCTACATTTCAAAGACTTCTGAAAATTAAGTAGCTAACAGAAACAATGGCGAGTTATTTATTAATTGTACTGTACCATTTAATGACAGAGGTCAAGAAAAATTCTTAGTGTGAGAGGATGCACTGTGACAGCTTACTACATCCCTGAAACAGGATGGATGGATTTCTGATAATTACGTTCAATTCATTCTCAAAACTGCCTACAAAGACTAAACTTACAATGATTTACACATTATATCTATCTTATTTTGGTTTTAAGCTTTAAAACATTAAAGTATAAATTCAAGTTCATAATAAAACGTTGTTCCTAGAACATAGGGAAAAGGAAAATTAAATTTATGGTGTTCAAGCATTCCCATTAAACAACCAGCATGAGCTTAGAGGTGTAAAAATTAATGTATAAAAATATTTATTGCATAACACAAATGAACTGACTAAAAAGTCAAAAAGATACAGTACAGTACACAGGGCCAAAGAAAGTACTTTTTTGTTTTCAATTTAGTTGCATGCCAGTTCCTGCTGTAAGGAGAGAGCTCAATCTGGCTCTATTGTTGCCTTATTCAACTTTTTGCACGCTGCCTGGATTTCCTGCAACAGGTTTCATTCAGTGTAGCTATGTGCCTTCTAATAGCAACTAGAGGCAGATGTTTCTGTGACCTGTGACCCACAGCTATTAGAAGCTGTGATGTTTTTCTTCACAGTATGCTAAGTCGCCATCTGTCACTCGAAGAGTTAGCCCTCCCTCTCTGATAAACACACATTTACTGAAGAGGCGGCGGATGTGGATGGATGTACAGAATAGCTATATTGAAACAAAATGCCACAGGGAATATATGACTGAAAATGAAAGAAGAAAATGACATAATATATATAAAGGCAAAAAAAAGTGCTTACTAATGTTTAACGGAAAATTAAGTAGTTAGAGAATTAGAGAAATCTTTACCTGCTGTTAATGGTGTTTTACAGTTTATGTACTAAATTTTCCCACACTTGAAAGAACAGATTGGAAAATAATATTCTAAAGACTTTAACATTCTAGCTTGAAAGTTAACCTTACTTTATATACTAAAACATCTCATTATCATTCTTCTCCAGAAATATATCAATAAATAGCTTTACTGAAATTTATTGAATATATCTTGAATTACTAAAGAATTAAAAAGTAAATATAGTTTTGGCATGATATATTATTGAATATTCTCCTCTTTTTCATTATTGGACAAATCATTTCTGGTAGTGTTTAAATAATCATCCATCCATCCATCCATTATCCAACCCGCTATATCCTAACTACAGGGTCACAGGGGTTTGCTGGAGCCAACCCCAGCCAACACAGGGTGCAAGGCAGGAAACAAACCCCAGGCAGGGCTCCAGCCCACCATAAGGCACACACACACACACCCACACACCAAGCACACACTAGGGACAATTTAGGATCGCCAATGCACCTAACCAACATGTCTTTGGACTGTGGGAGGAAACCAGAGCACCCGGAGGAAATCAATGCAGACAGGGGGAAAACATGCAAACTCCATTTTGGGAAGACCCAGGAAGCGAACCCAGGTCTCCTAACTGCTAGGTAGCAGCGCTACTGCTGCAACACTGTGCTGCTCGTTTAAATAATCATTTCACAAAAAATTTAAATATGCCTTTACTGTTTTTTTCTACATTTTAAAAAATTTAATTTGCACTAAATGAAAGTTTTCCAAGGCTATAGATGCAGCTATACAAGGAAATTTAGGTCACCTAAACAACAACCCCCAAGCCAGCTCTGATTTTTACCATTTTGCTGACTTGTCTCAAGGACATCTGTGTTCTGGAAACTGGTTCTGCACTTGCTAAACATTAGGAAAGATTCTGAAATCACATAAAAATTACAAAGTCATGCTTGTATATAATTAAACAAGAGTAAAACAACAGAAGAAAAAACTCTCGGGGTTTTCAGTTTAAGATCAACATTGGGATACCACAGTGTCTGAAATTTAAACTACTTTCTAAACTAAGACATGCTTTCCAGTTTTAATGAGTATTACATTCTACAGTATACAGGTTCAAAAATTCAAGACTTAGTAAAACTTGTTGGATGACAAAGAGGGTTTTTTTTTTACTTTTACCAAAGAGTACTATTGAAAAACACTAACTAGCAAACGTAAAGACATTATGCACCAATCCTTAAATCAGTAAAGAAAGAACATCACTGTAGTACTTACTTTGTGAAGCTTGTGGAAAATTGACTGTTTCTGAGCAACAGCATATTGAAGAAGGACACTATCCCCTTTGACAATGCAATTTATTAATAATCCAATTTCAATTTAAATTGACAGAATATTTATCAATGTGATGATGTTCTTTCTATAATCAATACTTTGACTTAACCATAGAAGATAATTTTATTTCACTGCATGTAATAATAATCACAGCATACTTCAAAATGTTTCCCAGCTGGTCTCATTAATCTCGAGATCAACAATCCAAATGCCTACCCATAAATTAATTCATGAGCGTATCTCATAAGCCTATCTCATCAGCACTATGCCCAAGTCAAAACCTAACTCATACTCAATTATACAAGGGCATTTTAGATTTACTGACTGGCCTGCCCTTACTGAGTTATTAGCGGACCTTTGGCTTGTGGTAAAAGAACAAAGTGATTGATTAAATCATGCTACTAATAAAATCAATAAAAAATATTATGAACTTTAGTGATATATATGTATCATGCATATAAATTAGGTTTTAGACTTAATAAATGCAAAATATTATAAAGTGTTAAGTAGGAAATAAAGTCAAAGCTTTTAATAGAAATCAGAGATTAACATGTGGATTAACAATCACATTTCTAAGTGTTCATTCCCTTACTTTAGTCATATTTCAACATGTATTATTTTTGTGTTTCCATTGGAAAAAACCCATGGTAATAACCATGGTGATACTAAAAAAGAAAGGTCAGAAGCACCAAATACTGGATTAGAAGCAATACATAGCCTGATGCTTCATCCTGCCCTTAGGTCTCTGATAAAGCTACACTTACATTCTGTTCTTTTATACAAGCATCTTAGAAGGTCTCCTAAACACCTCATGAGAACACTCAGTCATGTATATAAGCTGGCATCATGCATCTTTGCTTCATTCAAAATTACTCTTCAAAAAGTACACTTTGACAAATTACAGAGTTTATTTCTAGAATAGCAGTTGGTGAGTGGCAAAGTTAAGACATAATGCAACACCTGCCTTTAAAACCACATCACTTTGTTTCAAGCTAAACTATTTTCAGAAATTATAGCTACATATAATTAAAGGAACAGACAGAAAAAAAACCTCTTTGGATAAAGTGTCTTAAGACACACCTTTCTCACCGTGGCTTGCACGTGTTGCAGGCTTATTCTCAAACAAACAAAATGCTCTACTTCGGACTTGGAGAATGCAAAAAGAAAACAAAATGTGTATTGTATGTTTTGTGGCATTGCTTCACTGACTGGTAAAGTTATTCACCCAGTAATTCGAGGACATCAAATTCTTTCAAGTATCATGCAGGACTTTCAGTTATGTGTATCTGTCCTCCAATCAAAAAGAGCAGCTCTACAACAATCCATCCATTGAATCCAAACACAGGGGTCTGCTGGAGCCAATCCCAGCCAACACAGGAACCATTTAGAATTGCCAATCCACCTAACCTGCATGTCTTTGAACTGTGCAAGGAAACCCACACAGACACAGGGAGGACATGCAAACTCCACGCAGGGAGGACCCGGGAAGCGAACCCGGGTCTCCTAACTGCAAGGCAGCAGCACTACCACTGGACCACCGTGCCACCCTCTACAACAGTAATAAAACTAAAAGAAGGCCCAGTCTGTTGACTTCTTTAGTGCAACTCAAAAATAGAGGAAAGCTGGTGAAAAAAAACAAAAAAAAAACATGCAAATAACCAACAAACCAAGAAAGAGTTTTAGTGCATGTTTAAAAAAAAATCATGAAACTAAAACTATGTTTACTCTTGTGCTAACAGGCACGCAAGTGACCCAATTAGTTAACCAAGTATTAGAATAAAGGGATTCCAATCTACATAACAATGTAATAATAAATGTACACTTTTATTGAATCTTTGAGAAAAATAAGTCAATGTGAAGAAATTATTAAAAGATTTGTACTCAGTAATCATCAGATGCATCCGTAACCAGGCCCAGATACAAATGTAAATTGCTTGATCACATTTTTCATGTTGCACTTACTATACTAATATATTTTTTATTCTCATGTACAAAGTACTTTTTTCCTATTTTATCATAGATTCTTATGTTGTTTTTAATAAATTAATAGTCATCACTGTCACTCCAAGAGGAAAAGTACATTTTTATTTGGCTAAAATAATAAATCCTTGTCGACAAATACTTAACAAAGAAGCACACAACAGCAATTGAACCTGCAAGATGCAAAGGTAACTGACAACATCTTAGTAGGCAGCTAAGTACATATAACAGTGAGAATGGATTTACCACCCAACACCACTGGGTATGATGTTAATCTGCATCCAGCCCTGCACACAGGTCTTCCAATTTGCAGGGAAAAATTGGGGGTTGGTGGCAGGTTTGGCAATCCAGCCCCCATAAAAATACCTCACACTGTTCTAGTGTGGTACTGAGGTGCCACCTGTTGCATGTCTGCACTTAAATCCCAATGGTGGTGGTGGGTGAGGCAACTTGCTGTAAAATCAGTGCATGGTCCCAACCAACCAACCACAAGATGCAGGTAACATCCCAGTCTGTGAATCCTAATTTCCAATGCATTCTATGCAGTTGTCACTTAGTGACACATAACTTTTACAATGTCCTGAACGAAAAAGGCCAGAGTCTCCTAAAATGTGCAACCGGTATCGCAATGTCAACAGCAAAAATAGGAGGTTTTGCATGTAGATTAACCTCAAAGGTGATATCAACAGCAACATCTATATTCTGCTACACATGTGCATCCTTCAGGGTAGTGAAATTTCATTTTAATCTAACATCTCTCACTCTTACTTTAGTTTTTATTTAAAATATCCAAAATAGATAATTACACTAAAATCTGAAAACTATAAGTCACACTATGTTTATTTGTAAATACCCTTTATAATTGTACGCATTTTTCAAACCTTTACCTACAAAAAAGCAGGCACTAAAAGGCTAGCTGTGACAAGAAAATGAAAACTTTAACTATTTAATACAAAATAATTATTACTAAGAACATGGACCCTTGCATTTCAGCAGAGACTGCAGTGTTTCAAGCAGATGCATGTTGCTTAAGGGTAAAGTGCAATCAAAGAAACACTTAAGGTGGGAGCAGACCTTCAAGTATGCTCGTGCATATTTTATGCCCATTATTCATTTGTACATAGTCAAAAGTGGAGATTAAGAACATCTGAATTATTCTATTAATTTTCAGCCTCAGGTCTGGGTGACCAGAACATATGATTGGATGACTTTTTTCTTTTTTAATAAATAAATGCATTATTATTAATATTCTCTAAGCAGTAGCTGCTCATTTGGAACCAAAATGTCTCAAGCATAATTAGAAACAACTTCAGTATATGTGTTGTGGGCTATTTAATAACCCACTTAACAATTTTAGGTACAAATAAATGTTTAACTCAAAACACATCATTAACAGTCTAGTATAGGCCCCAAGGGATCTTCCAAATGTGAAGGGGAATCAAAACCAAATAAGAATTATAACCACAAGCCAACACACTCAACTCTAAACAATTCATTAAGCAGTTTTAAAGCTCACCGAGAAGAAATAGTTACAACTACTTCATAAATGGTGTACTTATAGAAAGCTGCTTATGTAAAATGATCCCAGTACAAAGTAAATCAAAGAATTAAAAGGAATCTACAAAGACCTGTGTCTGTTTTGTATCACTACTCCATTCCTATTACAAACGCAATGGATTTTTATACTACAATGCATATATTTTATAGAAAAAATCTTTTTAATCCTACAAGTTTAAAGGACATTTCTGTTTAGCCCCTGCTCCTCTTTAGAACTAGAACTTCAGTAATAGCTCTGAATGTGTCTTGTGCTTCATCTTACTAGCACTTCAGTTCAATTTTTATACCCAAAAACTTTACACATCTTAGTATGGGACAATATGTGACATGATGTGTAGTTTCTCTAATTTCTTAGCAACATTCCATTGACTCTATCTCAATTACTGCAGCATTGAACATGAAGTAAAAACAATATAATTATACTTTCCAATTTGTGTCATGAGCTGTATTGGTGTGCCCAACTTCAGAATTAAAGCATTGGCTAATCCCTAAATGCTGTGGTGGGCTGCGCCCTGCCCGGGGTTTGTTTCCTGCTTTGCGCCCTGTGTTGGCTGGGATTGGCTCCAGCAGGCCCCCGTGACCCTGTAGTCAGGATATAGCGGGTTGGATAATGGATGGATGGATTGATAATCCCTAAATGGGTTAATCTCTACATAATATGCTTGAAAGTGTCTTGTCACTTATATTTACCAGTAGCTTGCCTTCACAGCTCATCCATACTACTATTTCACCCAACAGTCAAAACATTGAGACAAATGCTGCTCTCTGTAGAAGTCAACTGAAAATGAGTAGTTAAGGAAAACATGTTGCAGAATTCTGGCCCCTACTTAAAACTTTTAGAGTGTCATGGACAAGTATGTATACCTGTACTATGCAAAACTGCTCTATAAAAAGTGCACCTGTAAGACAGCCCTGTAAAGAAAAGCTTTGTCTCAATGCACTTTGCCCTTCACGAATTCTGTTTTTATGGTAAACAACACTCCCAGACAGTTAGACACAAGACAGGTGAACAGGGGTGTTCTGTACATTTATGTGATACCTGCTCTTGTTAAACAAAACATTCAACTTTTATTTTTTACACAACTCTGCTCTCCCCCTTACTGTTTTAGATTGTAAATGAACCTGTAATATCCTCCAGGCCTACATACTGAAACAGAACGTTACACTTTAGGAATGTGGATTCATTAGTTTTCTGGCATTCCCCCAGGGCTTTATTCACCTGCTCACAGGACAAGGCACTCAAGCCTGCTTAAATATTACAGGTCACAGTGATTTCATTAGCATAAAAAATATTTTTAGCTTCCACATCAACTTGCTGATTATTCTATAAGAAGTTAAAATTGCAGTAACAGCATTTGCTTTGGCCCTATACGCTAATGCTAAAGCCTTCACATTCTACAATCTTTAACATTTAACATATACAGCTTCAATGGATTCCATAACACTGAGATTAATGGCACAAGTATTATCTTTGATTAAAACTGAAGGACTCAGCCAGTGCCTGAACGGAATCTGTATACCCCCTTCATGTCTGTGTAGGGCTTCCCCAGATACTCTGGTTTTCTTCCATATCCCAATGCAAGTTAAGCTAACTGCAGGTCAGATCTTGCCCATTGTGTGTGTTGGTGTGTAACTGTGAGTGTACCCTTCAATGGACTTGCTTCATTTCTATAATTTGTTCATGCCTTGCTGTCTGTGATTGACAACGTCTTTCTGTGGCTCTGTAATGTAAATTTATTTTCTAAAAATATCTTAAGCGTGACATATCTCATTTTTTTCAACTTTTATTGGATTTATTTAAAGCATGTAACATTCCATACAATCAAGTCAAACTTCAGAAAACTAAATTCGATTCAACTCCCACCCATGAGAAAACGTGACATATCTAAGTAACTAAACATAACATATTGTGCAAAACAGTCTTACCAACAATGTACTGTTCACTAATTAATAATAACCAAATATGAGTACAGTAAGAGTCTTTGGCTTCTCATATGGTAATGAACACAACAAATGTCCCATGTAGAAAATTAGGAAATGTATTATTTTAGCATATATTTTTGACACTCTACATGTTGCCATCACCATCTACAATAAAATGTCGCAATACCAACTGCTTAAATTATTAAATGGTTACACCTTTTCCTTCCAGGCTCCGTTTTGTCAATACATACTACATAACTGAATTGAAATTTTGTTTGAAGAGGAAAAGGCTTTCAGTCTTTTTCTACAAAGAAACAAATAGCCGGAACTAAGTTATGAAGCAAGGCAAAGAACAAGCTGTGCACACAACAGCACGATACAACCATCTCTCTGTGGACTGACTAAATATGGAAGGAGGAAACCACCATAACATTACAACAAATGATTCTGAGAAAGATCCTAGTAGGTTTTAAAGAATCAACAAACAAGGATACTATCAGACACACATCAACACATTATGATCACTGTTGTTCAATAATCTAGTGTCAATTAGCCTTATGAATATGAACTGAACTGAATGGCAGAGAAGAAAAAAAAGTCCCAAAGTAAAAATTAGATCTACACTTATGCAGCCACAACTTTGGTGAGCCATGAAAACACTAAAGTGTTGAGTGAAATGAAGCCTTATTGTCATTCCCATATCAAACTTCTTGGACAAAATAAAAGTAAATGACAAGAGGAAAACATAATTCTGATGTTTTTCACTAAATATTAGACAGCATGTAGCAATATGCAAGTCTATAAACTGGGTTCCTACCAAGACTGAAGTGATCCTAAAGAAATAAGAACATAAGTAAAGTAAAATCAGGATATATAAATTTCTAAATTTTTATTTAACTTGTGCTTCAAAGCACATTCAGGACAATAAGATAACTCTAGTCAGGACTACATTTTGAATAATTTTACGAAGCATTTTTTCATTTAAAATACTGTAAATACTTGGAAGTTGTTGCCTAGCAATACAGTTGGGACCTCAAGACCTAATTGAAATTTGTTTTGGAAGCAATACATTAAACAGCACTGACATGTCATGCTGGACTGGAAAGCTAGTTTTTGTCAAAACATGTAATGTTCTAACATTATCTGAAATTAGCAGCACAGATTTTTTTCAATCTTTGTTCTAAAAAGTTCAGCTCTTTTACTGATTCTTATCACACTCTGGATACAGAATCATTCTCAAAGCTACAATTAAAAGAACGGAAAAAAGCTTCCCTTCTGAAGAAATGTCTCTCTTTGGAGAAATCCGAGGGGGAAAAGACACACAATGGGGGCTTTGTGACCAGGGTGCACTGGGTGCCAGATAAAATTAAGCTATGGAGGTCTGCCAAGATAGTTTATTTCCAGGATCCATAATTAAGTGCCAACTACAGATATGGGCAGCTTTCTTCTGCAAAGATAGGAATTCTTTATAAAAGTTGCATTACTACACAAACTTACAAAGCCCATGGCTACCACCTATGTGCAATTGTGTAAGTTGTTTAGGTAAGTACAAAATTCTGGCCATATTTTTCAGAAACTATTTATTAAAATATAGACTTGAAAACTCTTCATCTAAATATGTGTATTATAATCTGTGCTTTAATCTTAAATCGCAGTGTGCATAAGAAAATTGGAAGAAAGTTAACAGAGTGAGAGGCTACGAGGGGGCTAAGCATTCTGGGAAGCCAGAGAGCGATTAGTCACAGCGCATTAATCTGCCTCCCTAACAATAGACGCTGAGATTCGACCGAAGCCCAGCTGTCGTCCCCATGAAAAGAAAAGAAAAGCGAGATTTAGAGCGTCCAGCGTCCATGAGACTTCTGTAAGAGCAGTGCCCCGCATTCATTAGCGGCTCCAAGAGAGGGGGTGAGACGCCGCTTTTGTCTGCTAAATTGCACATGTGCCTGATTAATTTGCATGGGGTGTTATTGTGCAGATGGAAGAGGATAAACATCAAAATATTTTTAAAAATCAAATACAAAAAATTATGGCAACCCTAAAAGAAATGAATGGGAGACAACTACAAGAAATTATTTGGCAAACATTATGGGGTCACACGAGAAAAATAAATATATTGTTTATACAATGTGAAATTGTGAAAATCGCTCAGTAACCAGCAAATAAAGGTGAACCAATAACTACTGTACAAACAAACGTGTACTCAAATCACTTCTCATTTCTGCTTATTAATTTTAATTGTCAGTTTAATAGTGGCTTTATAAAAAAAACGGACAAAGCTTGATACCCAGATGTGTACCATTTACTCCAAAGCCGTTCCAACTTTTAAGGCTGCAAAGCAATGGTAGATATCACACACAAGGAGAATGCCTCCACAAAGTAAGTCTTCAGGTTTAAAGGCTTTTAAAACAGTGATTACTAACAAAGGTATTATAAATAGCGAGATAAAAGGTGGTTCTTTGCGTAACTAATCTGAGACCTTACCTGCATTTCCCAACATCTTCGCATCTCCCACCATTTAAGCACGATCCAGCGGGCTCTGTACAGGTTATACCTTTAAGAAAAAGAGACCATAGAATATTTATGGGGATTATAACTTACTCACAACCGACTGAAAATCTTTTAGCGCTTAATAAATGTATAAGTCCAAATACAGTTAGTACTACATCTAATAATAACAATAAGAATAATAGGAAGTGGTCGTGAATTTCGCCCTTCTCTGAAAAGTGTCTCAGTGCGCTAAAACAGCGAGGCACGGATAACCCTTCCAAATAGTTCTGTGCTCCCCTATTCATTTTAAAACTAGTTCGGCGGTGCTTCCGTGTTGCACAAAATCACTAATTTTTGTTCCACACATGCTCTGTGTTTTTTCTGCTTAACAGTTATTACTTTTCCGTGGTTTAGATACTAATGTGCAAACCCAGTCTGACACTTTCTTCTGATAATTGCCGGGGGCAGAAGTTGCGGTTTCCCGTCGATTTATTGCATGAACCCAAGAGTATCACATACGAATACAAAACACGAAAAATTCTCAAAAAGAATGGCAAATATTAAATGTCCGTCCGAGTAAAGTCGGAAAACTTTTCACTTTGCATTCTTGGTCAAGTTTAAAGTTCTGAAATTTTAAAGTAACCTGAAAGAAGTCTGACTTAATGTTTAAACCTAACCTGTTAAACGTCCGTATGACACGCGCATAAATGTGCAACAAAACTGCGCGGGCGTTTGGGAATTCTGGAGAACTCGCGCACGTACTAAGGTACATGTCTCGGACACGCCGACGAAACTAGGACCAGGTCACCCACTTTCACTCCTATAGACAGAAGAAGTTGCTAAAAGAGAAGATGAATCACGGGTTTCCCCACTGAGGTTTCAGTTCTCATGACCTAATGCGGAGCACTATATGCGAATACTGCTCAAGCTACTCTCCCTCGCATATTACTTCGAAGTTTCCAAAAGTCAAACATTAAGACTTTACGACCGCGTGATAACACGTTGACCTGCAACAATGTAATATATGTAGCCTGCTCTCACGTTTCAACCTCCGCCTACGCTGGTAAGCTGCACGAGACACTTCCCGACACTTGCCTCAGTCTTACTTCAAAATATGCAACAAGTGCCCTTCTTTACAGTCGGCACGCGATTCCCAAATTCGCGAAAACAAGAAACGGGGAAACAGGAGTACAAACGTGCGCTCCTGTTCCTTCTTACACATCACATCATGCAGTTTCACAGATCAGTAGAAGTTCAACCCTGGAACAAGTATGAAGTTTCTTCCGACTCTGAAAGTAAGGCATGCAAGATAATGTGCTCGCGAAGAAAAAAACTGACACCCAAACCCGGACTTACCTTGTGAGAAAGGGAGCAATGATATCAAAAACACTAGGCTCGTAAGCAAATGATACATTCCTCCTGCTCTGTTTTACAGATTCGTATTAATTCCACTTTAAGGTCAACATATATCCAAGCGAGGTGTATACAGACTGGTGTCTATTTGTATATAAATATATATAGTAAAAGTTTATATAAAGGTATTGTATCCTTAATAAATAAATAATTCCAAATGACGACAACTTCTCTTTTGAAGTGACCACGTCGCTCCTCAGCTCTGATCACTTCTGTCTCTGACTTGTGAAATGGCTCAAGTGCCGTGTGCTCTAATCTCCACTAGGCAGTCAATGGGCGTATCCTTCCGCGCAGGTGCTTTTAAAAACGAACAGTATTCCCATGTAGGCGACGCCTCGCGTTGTAAAAAAAATCAGTATGATACAAAAAAAAGTTAGAGAGTTACGGTTCTGAGGTAAATTTATAAAATAATGCCAACCATAATCTCATGTATAGAAGTAAATAAAGAACTATGCTGGTGAAGTACCACAACTGTAGCGCTTGAGAAAGTTTGTAACGCGGAGGGATACTGCCCCAAGTTATTACAGATCAATGAAGCACTACTGTCGCGCGGGTCGGCCGCACGAGGGTGGCGCTCGCCTCGGGTCTTTGTTAGTCTTTTTGAAAGAGCGGAGTGCGTCGCATCTCTTTGGCTTATTACGGCTTAGTAGGAGGCTAACAAAGAAAGCTAGGAAGCTAGAGTAGGACGCTGGCTAAATATCTATATGGGCTTTCGAAAGTGACTTGTCGGTTTTGCTAAGGATTTCCTTACTTGTCCCTAACAATTGCGACGATTAAGGGGAGCATCCAGAATTTCAGATTTTTCTAAATTAAATGTAACAGTGCATCTGAAAGACAACTGACACAATAAGATTATTACACTTTTGAAGTATGTAAACGTGATGAAGTCCATTCACTAAAATTATTTCAGACAATTAGAATACATTTACTGTAAATGGGCATTTTTATGCTGTTTCCCACTGACTTATTTCGCGTTTTTCTTTAAGTAGACAATCACAAATTAATCACGTATCTAAATTACCATCCATATCATATATATATATACTAGACGACCCAAATAAACAAAATATACACGTCAGAATGATCCGTGATCATTTATCGAGTTAAAAAAAATCTACAAAACCGCATACGCATGTCCAATTTAGGGTGTTAAGAAATGTTGCAGGAACTTGTCGGCTGAACTCAAAGGCATGCCCACTAACAGGCAAACTCTGCGAGGCTGCTGCCCTCAGCTTTAACTTGCATTCATGTTGCTATCACAAACTCAAATACCAAATTTGGCTTAACTCGGGTTAAAACAACCCAATTACAGGCATATTAAACACATTCAATGGGCTAAACAGAGTACCTGCCATCGTGAGCACTTTCTAACATCACTTACCAATATTCCAGTGATACAGACATTCTTTCTGGGTGTGATTTTCTGTTTTGCTTGATATGGCCATGATAGACCCTAGTCTCTCTATGACACTGACCTGTATTAAATGGGTATGCTAATCGTTGGATGTGTGTTAAATTAAACAATTCAATGATTGTTAATCATAGAACATACAGAAAATTCAATATTATTATCAACCAGACAGTACTTTTAAGTAGAGGGTGAACATAAAACAAAAAATTAAATATTAAGTAGACATGGATGTCTACTTAAAAAATGGCAATATTGAAAAAAAGAGGTGTGGACTTCAGTGTCAGAACTGACTAACCTTCAAGGACAAGACTGTTCCAAAGAGTGGGTGCCACACAGCTGGATAAGTATGCAGATAATACTATAATGAAGCACAGGAATGAATTAAAGACTGGAGTCCTGAGTTAAGTCAAAATAGGACTGCCCACAAACAATACGGTATACAGACACGCAGGAACTTCTCTTTATTGCTTTTCAAAATCCAATAAGATATGCACATATGTAAGTATATTATAAAAAGACAGTATTTTTTTAGCTGTTTTAATTGGATCTTTTTTAATATACCTTTTGGAACGTTTGACCAGAACATAGGTTTTCTGGGCTTATCCAAATATTATAGATAATCTTGTAGCTCTATTCTTGTAGAACGTTTAAATCTTGC
Source organism: Polypterus senegalus (assembly GCF_016835505.1). Taxonomy (NCBI): domain Eukaryota; kingdom Metazoa; phylum Chordata; class Cladistia; order Polypteriformes; family Polypteridae; genus Polypterus; species Polypterus senegalus. Next base: position 130,332,115 of record NC_053162.1, read on the forward strand.
TATATGAATTAGAAAAGGAATTGATTAATTAATTAAATTTAATTATTGTTTGTTTCCTAAATAAAAATATAAATTACAATATGTTTCATATTAACTTTACATAGTTTAAGATATTCTTTAAATACAATCATACTGTACATCAGATATGAAATTATAAAGTAGAATAAGGAAATGCAATGTGCTGTAAAAATACAGTATATTATGATTTTACCTGACTCTATATTGTCCAGAGAAGGCATCATATACTATACCATTAATCACTGCAGTAACATAACATGAGTCTCCAGAACTGGGAAAAGAGAGTCATGGTACCTGGTTTGGACTGTGAGCAGCTAGTCAGAGGCACATCTCAATGTAACTGTACAAGTATCTTTAATCTAGAAAGGATAATGGTCCCTGAGAATTTGTGCTGTGAGCTGGAAGATTGGCTGTCTGAGATTTAGGTACAGAAGAACATATGTTTATGCTATCTGCGTATCATGCATGTACATGTGAGGATCACCATGATGACTAAGAGAAAACAAAATCTGTTTGAACCAATGTATAGGACTAGAGAGCTGACTAGTCTCAGCAACAATTCTATGCGTTACATGGCAATTCTTAGTCCAAGGACTGATGTGATTTTTTCAGAGAACTCATTCTCAGATATGTGGTAGCACCCTGGGACGAGAGGGGGTACTGTTGCTGACTGTCTTGTGTCTAACTTCACAGTTCAGAGATAATGCCTCAGATGGGAGATTGACCATGCCCTATTGATCTGAAACATCCTGCCCTTTCCAGTCTTAAGCATATTAAAATGGCCATCCCCAGAAGGCTGCGTCTCACTTGTTACTCAAGTCTTCACAGGACGGAGTTCCCCAGTCAGACCCACTGAAATAGAGGCAAATTGGCTACTCAGTTATTTTGTGCTACTTGCACCCCTGAGTGCCTGTTTGTTTCTTTGAAGTTTTCATTTTATTTTATTTTTTGTTGACTTGCAATTAAACAGTGTAGCCTGGCGGGCCCCCTAACTATTTTTGGGGCTCTGCAAGTCACTCTGTTCCACATCAGGCTCACAAGTATTTAGATGATACCTACTGTATATCATTGTAAAAAAACAGTCATAAGCTTTTTCTAATGGAGGACCAGGTGGTCCATGTTAGGTTCTTCTGGAACCATGGCTGCCAAAGGTACACAGGAATGTAACTAAGATTTGAGATCAGATAATCTAGCTAATCCCTTGTTTTCTGATTCTCTTCCCTCCCTCCCATTGCTGGATGTGATAAAAGAAAAGCAGTGGTCTGTTTTTGTAATGAAAATCTGTTATCAAGTTATATAGAATGTCAAATGTCCACAATATGAGGTCTCAATGGGACCCGTTGCCTTTAGGGCCATGTGCATCACAGTTCATTTTATGAAATAATTTTATACATCTTTCATCTTCACATCTGTGTATAGTCTCCAGCTACCCCATTATATACCCTGCCCTGTATAAACAGAAACATGGATGGATGGACATATGTCCATAGTACTCAATGTTTAAATGAATACACATTATAATTTTCTTAATATCTGCATGTTAATACCCATTTGGGCATGGGGGAAACAAGCAAACTCCAAACAAACAATGACTAGGTGCAGAAGTTTAATGGTGGAAACTGAGTCCACAAAGCACAAGCTCTAACCACTGTGCCATATGTCACCCACATTACAAATATATTTTACATTTGACACACATTGGTGACTTGACCGAGGTCACTCAGAAAGTTTCAGGCAGATACTGAACCTAGGAGTAAAGCTACGTAATAAATGTAGGGTACAAATAAAGTTTTAAAATTACAGTCATTACCAATTATTATGTGAACTGATTCATCTATCAACTCATTTTAACATTTATGAAAAGTTTGGGTACAAGCTTTACAAATTAAGGAGTGTTAATAATTACATTTAGATTGTTTTGTATCCATAATTTGAAATTCCCTCTTGATTTGTATAAATTATTGATTGATTGATTAGTGATTTAAGATGTCTGTTTTTTATTAGATGATTTATTAATGGATTCGTTGAAAACACTAAAATAAAAAAGTTGTTACAATGGACCAAACAGACAGTGTTTAATCAGAGCACGTTGCCCATCCATTTCATCAGAGAATGGCCTAAAGTTGTCATAAGGCTTTCTCAGGTTTTTGGTTTAATTTTCCTCTCACCATATCTCACCTGTTCTTACATATGTTGGCAACTTTGAACGTAAATGTTTGTTAATAGTGTATAAACTAATCATAAGGAGAATCTTAAAACTTGTTTCTAGACAGTAATTCATCCCCATTCTATTCTTATGCATACTGTGGCATCTAAAAACACAATAAGCTTAAAAGGTATCAAAATGTATTTGCCATGCAAGGAGGAAAATTTAGAGGATGTAACATTCCCCACTGGTATTAAGCATTGCACACTGTGGTTCTGTTGTCATGTTACATCCAGTCTCTGGGCACTGATGACTAAGAGAAAACAAAATCTGTTTGAACCAATGAATAGGACTAGAGAGCTGACTAGTCTCAGGAACAATTCTATGAGTTACATGGCAATTCTTAGTCCAAAAGGACTGATGTGATTTTTTCAGAGAACTGGTTCTCAGACTGGATCTGAGAGAGCCACAGTGAATGCAAGCTTTCTTTTTCTACCAACAATGATCAACTGTCCCAAAAATGGGAAGATGTGGTTTATATGTTGTTATATCAAATGTAACAGATCACATGAAGACTAAATGCAAGGCCCAACTAGAGTTTGAAGAGCAGATCCAAAGTAGGGTTGCCTAGGCAGAATACATAATAATTTTTAAATAATCCTTAACTGAATAGAGCTAAGAAGAACATAATCCATGTCTTTCTGGAAGTTATTGATAAAGTCAATTCAGTAGAATTCTTTCAAGTAAATAATAAAAGATATACTAGAGGACAATGGTGGAAAATAGAGGGAATAGTATTTGAGTCTGAAGCCGGGGGGACTTCTTCACATATAGGGTTATGGAAAACTTCAGCAAACTACTGAATCATGTACTTAAAGCAGAAACCTCGACAACATTTTACAAAGTATCTGAATTAGATATTTGGAAAATTTAGCAATTAGCTAACCAAGCAATGCTTTATAGACTGAATAATATCCTCTCATTTGCCATACTTCTTATATTCTTACTACTTTAAATGAATAATTGCCTAAATAAATATCACATAAAAGATCATTTTAATAATACGGTAAAAATGTATATTGCTCTGAAAAAATACAATGATTTAAAGCCTCAAAATAGGGATAATATACCAACATATTGCACACATTCTTGTCATGGTATCTGTAACTGTAAAATTATATTTCTTTACAGATTGCATATAAAACACAAAAAATTTACCTTAAAGATAAAGTGATGGAGCTATAATTTAGTGCAAATCTAAATTTTATTTAGGGAAATGTACTAAAGAAACAAATATATTCTAAAATATTTTAATTGATTGTTCAACGTTCATCCATTTTCCAAACACATTTATTATAAACAGAGTCATGGAGGAGCCTCTCCCACCAAGTATTGGGCACAAGACAGGAACAAGCCCTATACAGAAAGCCAGTCCATTATAGGGTGAACACACACACAGTCACCAGAGTCAGTTTAACAACGGCAGTTCACCTAACCTGCATGTCTTTGGTCTGTGGGAGTAAACTTAAGCAAACCTACATGGACAAGTGGACAACATGCAAACTCCACACAGGGAGCACAGAGGATACAAACTCAGATTTCCTTGTTATTCGACAGCAGTGCCACCACTGTACCGCCCATTGTTTCAATATATTGGAGAATATTTCATTTCAATATGGAAGGCTAATAAGGCAGAAGGTCTTAGAAAAATTAATGTTTTCAGTCTTCACAAAGCCATCAATAAAGTTAATCAAGTAAAATTTTTTCATGTAAATAGTGAATCACATACTCAGTGACACTGGTGAAATTTAGGAGAAATGCATTCAAGATGAAAACTAGGAAGTAACTTTTAACACAAAGGGTTTTACAAACTTAGGTTAAAATTACCAAGAAGGCATTTAAAATCTTTGAATCAGATATTAGGGCAATTTACTGTTAGATAAACAAAGCTCAGCTTCATAGACTAAATGATGTGCTCTTGTTGATAAAACATTCTTACACTCTTCGTAAAAAATTTCAAGTGATGTGTATTATTACTGATGACACAGTGGTAGCACTGCTGCCTCACATCTCCAAGATCCTGGGTTTGAACTCTGGCCTAAACAGTGAATGGAGTTTGCACATTCTCCTCTGTGTGCATTTATATTTGTTGTGGCACTTGTTTTTCTTCCAATACTGAAGTAATTACTTGATAACTCTAAATTTACATACACATCCAGATTTACTACCATGATGTCATTGTTAAGTTGCCAAATAAACTATCCCATGTATCTATGTGATGTAGGAAAAAAAATAAATTACCTGTCAGAAGACCCAGGTAAGCAGAACAGGCAGTGACCTGGATGGGATTCGAAACCCTTCTCTTGGATCTATCAGGTAACAATGCTACCCACTATGCCCTCCTGCTTCCATAAAATCACATATTACTTTGCAAAACAGCAACCTCAAAAGAAATAACAAATCAGTGTTAGAGTGTGTGCTGCATGTTACAGTAATTTTTTTTTGGGGAAACTTTTAAAATTAAAAAAAATATTCAATATTGATGTAGAAACAGAAATCAGTGTGGCTTTAGGATTATAAATAAATGTAGACTTTGGCCTTTAATTAAAAAAGGAATGAACAAAAACTAACACTTATGCTGTATACTGGGGCTTTAATTAGATAAAACAAGCAGATTAAAGTTTCTTTCCATAGTTGTTTTCAAATTAAAATAAAATCCCGCCTATAACGTTTGTGACCTTTTCTTTTATAATGCACTTATTAAAGTGATTTACATAATGGTTATGAAACAGTTTGGTACATTTACAAGCAACATAAGCACATATGGAAAGTAAAATTAACAAGATGTTTATATCAAGATCAAGAATGCAACAAAAGTACAGCAGGTGTCTTGGAGTTATTACATTTAAAAATTGATTGAGAAAGTCATTATTTCTGATAATGCAATTTTTTCCTGTTTAAACTATGAACCATCACTGGCTTGATGTCACAGGTTATATATTTTTGAAATAATGAAGTGATCATAATCAAACCGAGCAATCTTAGATGAAAATAAAGCCCACATTATTTAACAGTATGTCTGTGTTTACTGGAAGCATTTTCACTTTCCGATTTCATCTGTGTAACAATTGGACAACTTCAATGAATGTTAGTTTGAAAGAGTCTTTCTTTTTTCTTTCAGTAAAAATTAATTATATTCTTCTTTCTGCTATGTAGGCGATTGTATGAACATTTGACATTTTTAGGAACATTGAGACTTTCATTTAACAAAAGAGCAGCATAGGATGTGGATTTGGCTTAGTTTGAGACATCTCATTGTGCAAATTTAAAACCTAAAATTCTGAATTTCCAAACAACTTTTATTTTCATGCAGTCAAACGTGAATAATTTATTTTCATTACATTTAAGTTTTTATGAGATCAATTATATTATTAAACAATAATTAATATTAAACCATTTTATAATATTCTTTAAATGACTTGATATAATTTCCACACTTAATGCCCCTTTTGCTTTTACACTTTTGTTTTACAGATTTATTTTGAATGCAATTTTAAATTTGATGTTTTTCCAGCGATTACTGCTTCCTTGTTATTTTGTTAGCTTTGTCTTTTTCAGCATGACAGTATCCTAATTAGTTATGCTTAATAAAGTTCTGAATACTTTATAATAGGCATGGTTCACTGAAACAACTTTTTAACATTTTATTCCTTTTCAAGGAATAAGAATAATTAATATTTTGAAAACTAAACACTTTTATGAAATTATTTTATGTAGAGATATTAACATTATACAAAGAATAAGTGACTTCATTTTCATTTTTGTTCCTATTTATTACTATTTATAAAATTACCCTGCAGGTGCTTTTGGACTTCAGATTTTAGTGTTTTAGATTTTTATGACAAGAAAAAAAACTAATCTTCCTTTACGTATTAAGTAATACAGCATAACTCATGATATCTATAGGAATATTTCCTATTTTTTATGGCTATTTTTTATCATGAACATATTGTGTGTATACTTATTTGAGCGGTGTTGTCATTGTGTATATTTTTTTCAAACAACTGATATTCTATGACTTTGTTCATTTACTGATTGTATTATGAGTAACGTTCTATACTATATATTTAAATGTCATTTTGTGTTATTCCAATTTAGACTTGGTGTAATAAGCCAATTAGATACTAGAAATAAACACCAGGACCTTTTTTCTGTTGGCTGACTATTTTTACTTGAACAGGATACCTTATAAAAATACCTTCTATTTAAAGGAGGTAAAGTATTGCCTTGTATCCACAAATCTCGGATTTAGGTAATCAGTTTTGAAACAGGTTCAGTTTGTTTAATACTATGCTTTCACATTCCAAATATATTGTACAGTATTTTGTTCTTAATTTTTATCAATATGTATTTTACATACAGTAAGACAACATTTTCATGATTTTGTAACATCCAATAGGGAGTCAACAGCATTTTTTCAAATGTCAAATGGTGAAATAGTTCATTTTGTACATTTAATAAATGTTAAAAGTAAATTACAGATTGAACAGAACCTTAAAACAAATTAATTTGATATATGATTAATGGCAAAGTGAAAAACTATGAGTCAATGTTGGAAATGGTGACTAAATTAATAAAAAGCCATCAAAAGATGCATTTGATCTGAATGCACCATGAAAGAAATTCCTTAAAATTATGTTTTAACTATCTATCATAGTATAATATATTTTGGATAATAATTTGAAACAGAGGATTTACTGAGGGCACAAAGAAGCCTTACTATACAATTGCAAATTGCAGGGTGCCAGTCCACCGCAGAATTTAAAAGTTGGAGCAAAATTTCTTTAATTCCCTCCCCTCCCCAGACACATTTTCTATATAAAAGAGTTTGAGCAGAATTAAAAATCTGAATTGTTTTGTTTTATATGAATTAATAGTATCCTTTCGTTGATACGTTTCCTTGAATTTGGAATTCTTTTAATTCATATTAATAAAGTAGGGGGTTTTCTACTTTACTGAACTGTTGTAGGAGGTATTTTTTTCTGTTTATATGAACATGCAATTTAAGAGGCAGTTTTCCTACCATCATGAATGAATCAGACCATGGAAGCAAGGTAAAGGGAATAAGGTGAGAGCAAGTAGGCTGGGTAAAGCTGACAACATACACGATAAAATTAGGAGAAAGGTCAGCTCATCAATATAACATTAAATTGAATTACTGTTTTTTGATCTTACTCACACAATCAAATGCAAATCTAATGTAATAAATGTTAGTCTCTGATTCCATACAGAATTCAAACAATAAATGGATGTTGTTAAATTTTACAAATGTTACTATTACAGTATACATTAGGAAACAGATGGATATACTGTATAGTGTTTGATAATGGTTAAAGTGCTTAAAGAGGGAAATAAATACATTGGCAATCAACCAAATGGTAGTCATCTGTGAACTTCCTCTACCCAGAGCAACAAAATAAAAAAATCACAAACTCACCATAAATGTGACTTGTGCAAACAAGAGGGATGACACTATTCTGAAAACAGTGCATTTCCATTTACACACAACTGGAATAAAGTTCCACCACAAGGAACTTATCAAATGGTGACAAAGATGCATTAATGTGGATTTTGTAGAGAAGTAAACAAAGACATGTGCAGTAGGTTTGATTGATATATGCTAATTTCCTATTCATATCTTTATTGAATCTTAAAATTAATATGCTGATTACTTTTGGCATGACATTTATAATATACATTTCCAGTGTATTTATAAAAACAGATGTATTTAGTCTACATTGGATCATTATTTAGTTTACTTTCCTATATAAATGTTTGTCTTTTATTATATATACATTTTGAATTATCTTACCAATACAGAGCTCTCTGTATGTTCAGTGAGTTGCTGTTTTATTAGGTATATCAGCCCAGACCAGGAAACTAACTGTTCAGCTGGTGATATCAGCATGAGTGTGGACTGTGCTGTTTAAATCAGGTATGCAGGTACCAATAGATAGTGTGTGTGTATATGCAGTTGTAAGGGTGAGATAGGAAAAAGTAACGTTTTAAGTGGCATTTTACATGGCATGATAGCAAGTGCCAGATTAATTTATTGGTGATGGCAATCCTGTAGAATGACCACTGATAAAAAAAAAACAATAAAAAAACAGACAATTGATGAAAGTGGTTGATGGAGTGTGACACAACCTGTACTGAGTAGAACATTAAATTCAGTTAGTCAACAAGCAACAAAGTACAACCATTATGCTAAAGATGCATTTCATAACAAATAACTGATGCCTTATTGTAGGAAGTTTAGAGTATCTGATGACCTAACTTGCTTGCACTCCTGCCAAGTATAAAGAGAAGGTGAGGTTGCATTGTACCAAGAACCTGGGCAGTGTAGAAGTGGAGAAATGTTACCTAGTTTGTTGAATTCTAGTTCTAGATTGTCCATGTTGCTGAGACATCCCATAAATCCATCTTGCTGCTTGCCAGCAATGCACACTGCAGACTGTTAGTTTTTTTTACAAAGATATATGGTGTATGTTCCATATTGAGTTTGTCTAGCATTTGAATGCCATAGGATATCTAAACATCATTACCATGGCGGTGCACATCATTTTAATACTCTTGTCTTCCCAGTCACTGATGGAATGTGGAATGAGAAGAAAAAATGATTTGGAGTAAATATCCACAACAAGCTACATCTCAGGGACACACTAGAGCTGACATGAGCTAGCATTTATGTGCTGTTCTGAGGTTAAGTGGGAGGCCAGCTCATTATTAAGTATGCATGCCTGATAAGATAGCCACTTAGTGTATTACTGCTTGTCTCCTTTTATTGAAATATGAAGAATTTCAAAACTAGAGCATATAACATATTTATTTGGAATAGAATTTTAATAACTATTTATTAAAAACTGCAGTGTGGTGTGATATACTGTATAAGAAAATTTATGCTACTCACCCATGAAGGTACCAATATTTTGTGTATGAGAAGTAAATCAATAACTGGACACATTCACGTTTACTTACAGTAAATGTTGCATGCATGTTTTTTGGAAGGGGGAAGAAAATAGGTGTAGCTGAAGAAAAACCCAGGGAAAGAATGTGCAAACTCCATAGAGATTCTTAGCAGGCCAGGAAGGAATCTTACTCTAACTCCTAGGCAATGGAGGTAACAGTGCTAACCGCTGCACTAACTCATAAAGCTTTTGATTTTTTAATCTTATTATTCATTTTTATATTATCTGTTAAAGCAATAAATGTCCATCTGTGCCTACATTCATCTGCTGAGCAAAGCTTCGTTTTGCTATACATTACAGGGTTGTAGAAGGCATTTGGTGAATCTTAAGTACCAAAACTGGATGTGACACCTGACCACCACATGGCACTCTTTCATTCATTCAATTTACAGAGAATTTAAAGAGGATTTTGACTGTTTTGAAGCTGTAGATTTCTAGATGTTCTCTGGTGCCATCCTGTCTTACCTGTAAGTACATATGTCTGCATAAGTACTTTGCCGACCTACTATACCAATTGTCAGAGTTGTCAGAGTCACCCAGTTAACAGAACAATGATTACTTTCATGTTTCTGTTTAAAATCAGCACTTTGCAAATGGCAAGGAGTGTCTGACAACTGCTTTCACTGTTTTCACTCAATATAAAAAGGCAAGAAAATGAATTGTTTGTCTGTTTACCTATGTCAGCCAAATATGTTACTAAATGAAAAGAACCTTCTTTAATGCCATACGTGAGTCTTAGCCACATTTGAGCATGGTTGTAGCCGTGAGCCCTATGAGCTCACCTGAATTTATTGTTGGGGTTTCATTTTTAGGGTACCAAACTATTTAAAACTGCAGGGCAAGTACAACAATTTTTATTAATTATGATCTTTGAAACTGTAGTCTCTGTACCCTCTGGGCACAACTAAAGACTTTGTGATTCCTTCACACTGTAAATGCAAAAACATTTCCAGCATGTGCATATGCAACAGGTTAAGAAATAAGCATAGAATGAAATCACATGCCTGACTGATGCCTTCAAGGGGAAATTAATCTCACGTAATTTGGGGTGTTTTTGGCAGCTGAAAGGCATATTCACCAAGTAAGCACACGTATCAGGTGTGGGAAACTGTGGGAATGATCTTTGATGGATAATGAATATGGATGCGTCATCTTTTCTTTAAAAAAGCTTCACATATTTACAAATGAACTTTATAATAATTGCTACCCCCATCTACTTCCAATTATAGCTGCCTTGCTTATTTTATGTCAAGGCACAAGTCATTTCTCTAGAACTCCCCACAGACATTTAGTCTGGTGACTTCCTTTTTCTTGGACTTGGCCTTAGTGCCCGTAATATTGGCCATTTATTCATTATCTAGCTGGATATTTAGTGAATTCCTAATGCTACATGTCTGATTAAGTCATGCAGTCTTGGACAATTAAAAAAGGCAGTCATTTTTATTAATTACGGTAGTTATGATTATCATTAAAAGGCCAAAGGTTGTAGTGCATTGAGTGTGATAAGAATAAAACTTTGAATTCTATGATAGTGTCTCTGTGGGCTTTAGAAATAGTGAGATGAGCAAAGTAAGATCAGAGTTTTGTAATACAGTAACAGTGTTACAATAATATACTGTATAGACAATGGACAAATTAATTATTGCTTTATATACTGCCCTTCAGACAGCACAATATTACAAGGCACTATTTACTAGGGTGTTGTACTGTATTAGCCATTATGGATGTAATGTGAAGTCAAGCAAAATTACACCTTTTATTGGCTAACTAAAAAGATTACAATATGCAAGCTTTCGAGGCAACTCAGGCTCCCGAAGAAGGATGTGAGCTGCCTCCAAACCTTGCATATTGTAATCTTTTAGATAGCCAAATAAAGGTGTAATTTTGCTTGACTTCTCATTAAAAGACACTATTTTTAAAGAAAACAAGAATGCTTTTTAGAGTATGTCTGTCTCTGTGGAGTTAGCACATTCTCTCCATGTTTGCTTTGGGATTTCCTTCAGGTACTTTGGTTTCCCCACAAATTGCATAAACATGCCCTTGTGAAAAACTGGTACTCTAACTAGAGTTGGCTTTTTCCTTGCATCTAATACTACCATGGTAGGCTGCAGTCCATTTAGCCTTCATCTTTACTGTTATGGATTAGAAAATGAATTAATAGCAGGGATAAACTGTTCTAATTCAATAACATAGCTTTTTTTCTTACAAATTACATTGCCCAGTAACTGTGAACCAAACTGACCACATTTGTAATATTGCCTCTGGCTTTAAAGTGACTGGTAGCAGGTGGTTCCTGAGTGTAACAGTTTTTCTGATTATTTCTGCAGTTTAGACCATACACATTCAGGAGGTTGAATTTCTTTTCAGAACACCTAATATTTGGCAGATTTCCATGACAGATAACAAAAACCACACTTGGGGGGTGGTTGGTGTTTGTGGGCGGTTGTCTCTTGTTTAAACCCGCAAGTCATTGAATTATAGATATTGTCAAGGCATGTGAAGTGGGTGGTGTTGCTGTCTGCTCTGGCAGTTTGGCAGCTCACATGTCTTAAGGCAATACTGTTCATTCAATGAAACCCCATAATGCTGCTTTCCTGTCAATATAAGTTGGGAAAACTATGTGAAATGATTTAATTGCTTAGATGGTAAAGAATATGTAAACATTAGCTAGTCAGGTTAACATGCAAAAAACCTGCACAATTTTGACTGTTAAATAAAAAGGATTTTTAGAGCTCAGTATTAAAAGATTAACAGACTGTTATCTAAAGTAATGGTATCTCTTCCTTTTTTGAGAGATTAAAACACTGTTTTATCTCCTCAATTAGACTAGTGATTAAAGGAACATTGTGTCCAACTTCATATCCTTTCCCTTTGTTGTTTATTACAGTTGGTCCTCAACAGAAAGTCATTTTTTTCCTCAGTAGTACACATTGTAGCATAGAATGAATGTTAAATTTCAATTTATTCATTCATTCTTTCATTCATTAATTGCTCAAATTAATTTGTTTCAGTTCATCAAAACAAATAACAGTTTCAACATTCTTCTTCTGCACACTTACCCTGCTTTGACTTTTGCTTGGCTCTCAGAAATGGCAGTATGTTTTTAGGAAATATAGTATGTCCCCCTTTACACCTGGCATTGACATTCACTTTGGGTGATTCGATCGCAGTTGCATAGCAGTTATTCAACATTAAAGAACAGCTTTAAATGCATTTTTGATCAGATTGTGATTGATCATTTAGACCACATTTGGAAGTTATGAGAAAGAGTGCTTGCCAAGTGCAGTTACCATATTAAACACAATTGTGAATGCAGATGTGTTTTCTTATTCACATGTAACAGTCATGAAAGTGGAATATAACTGGAACTTTGTACTGGGATCTCTATCTAGACATAAAGCAGACACCGGAGATGCATTTTGATGCCAGATGTAAATATAGTCTGGCTAAATTATGTCTGGAAACAATCCACTTACAAAATGCATGTTAATGCCAGGTTTAAAGTGAGCAGGTTTGGAAATGGATGGAAAAGTGGATGGAGAGATGGATGGAGATGCATGCAATAGACTCTAGATTAATTTTTAGGTTCTTCTAGGTCTAAAACCAGGCACAACTTCATTAAATGGACTAAAAATGAAGATGGATTTAAAAATCTTACAAAAATGGCAATACAGGTTAGACCTTAGACTTATCATGTAACATGATCACAAATGTTTCTATTAACATAAAAAGATGTAGCAGCATATTTTATATGAGTCAACCATTCAGTTGGATGAATAAACCAATTTCTTGCATCTTATGAATCACTGGAACAATGGAAATGCAACCATTTGTTATTGCTTTATCCTTTGGATATATCTCTTTATTCCATTCTTATCCTTTATGCTACGAACACATGATTAGTGACCATACTATACTGGATAATGGAGTTTTGTTATTACTGCACAATAAATGTTTAATCTACTATAGCAATGCTGAATCTGTGATTGGCTACATCTGTAGCAAATAGTAAATATAGTACACTCGTATAGTAAATTATATAGTAAATTTGCTCTCAATATGGCACAAGCAAATCTTAGGTTCTTTAACATTTGAACCTGAAGCTCTTCTTTCAAAAACAAGCAGAAAATATGTCACTCTGTGATCCAATATGTAGCTCCAACTTTGAAAGTTGGCGGTATGGTGGCGTGGAGTTTGCATATCTGTGTGGGTTTCCTCCTGGTGCTCCAGTTTCCACCGACAGTCCAAAGACGTGCTGGTTAGGCGCATTGGTGATCCTAAGTTGTCCCTAGTGTGTGCTTGGTGTGTGGGTGTGTGTGTGCCCTGAGGTGGGCTAGCGCCCTGCCCGGGGATTTGTTCCTGCCTTGCGCCCTGTGTTGGCTGGGATTGGCTCCAGGAGACCCCCGTGACCCTGTGTTAGGATATAATGGGTTGGATGTGGGACTGACTGACTGACTTTAAATGATGGTTGCTGCTGGATCAAATACAGGATCAAACTGCACCTGCCAGTTAGTTCAATGTCAATGACCCAAACAATTTTTCTGATTACTGTATTTGTAAATGTGAAGAATGCAGTAGTCAACACCCATCTAGTGTATTGCACACAGTCACTGCTTCTGCTTTGTGTTGTCTGTAAAGATGCATATGTTGTTCAAGTCAGAGGTGAAGTTCAGGAACTAACCATAACGTGGACATTAGTCTACCATTAGACACATTCACTCATAAGATGTCAGTTTAGAGTCACTGATTATGCTAATTTAATGCCATTGGCATGTGGGATTTAAATCCATGCAAACTCAGGAAGAATATGCAAATTCCACACAAAGAATTTAGTCCAGGACCCTAACATGTAGGGTAGCAGTACCTACCAGTAGACAAAACAAATGCACAGGAAAGAAAGATTCAGTGGTTCAAAAGGAAGTTAAAATGTAGAAATCAGGTGGCTTCTAGTTTTTCATTGTTTCCTCATAGAGATGTGTGGATTTGTATGTGTGGTTATGCAACAGAAGAAGGAATGAGTAACAAGTAATGGTTCATACAGAGCTTTTTACCAACAATACTGGAGATTACCTTGGCTACATTTTTTGCAAAGTATATAATGATGGATGCAACATGTTCTTCATAATACAGACAATGTTAGTTTAAATATACTAATTTTACTTCTGATCCATTAACTTGCTATCTCACACATGGTCATCTATTGATCAGTGAACCAAGACTTTTTTGTGTTAACATCTACACTTCCAGTTTACTTACTGTTATGGACCATCTTACAGCTCAGTTTATTCTATTATCTGGTCAAGCCCACACTACATATTTTAATTATTGGTGGGTTGATGAAAAGGCTCCATACTGTTATGGGCCCCTGGGTTTGCACACAGAACTCCCTGATAGTAGATCTACCCCAGTCTGGTTGCATCTGATTGTATTTGTTCTGTCTTGTTAACTGTTTTATGATTATGTCTGATATATATATATATATATATGTTTTTAGAGGTACTTTGCAAATATAAATAAATAGCATATTTGAATTTTAGAACCAGTGGTGCTCAAAGATTTTTGATAAAGATATGATTACATGACATATGGAATCATAGTGTAGAAAAACATGTCCTTCTGTCCAGCATATAACAATGTATCTGTTTATTTCAGAATGTGATATACTGTAAACTACTTCCCTTTAACAAGAGCTGCTATACACTGTATATACTTTCAGCCAATCAGCACCTTCCAAACATCTAACCTGAGAGAGTGAGGATGCAGTGTTGGTGGTGTTAGCTATATACTGTATTTCATTTACTTTTACTTATTTATTTATTGTTAGTCATTGTACTTTGTAGACTGTTTCCTATTGTCTGCAAGCTTGTTTATGTGACCACAGTATTTTGCGATCACAGCTACTGCAAGGCTTTGTTGCCCTAAGTTGTTAGCTTTCATGAGCCGCTGTTTAAGACTTGGTGCATTCACACTTTATTGTAATACTTATGTTTCATACTAAAACTCTTGCAATGTATACAAAAGCACAAATACTTTATACTAAAACACATGCACTAATATAGTAAAAATCATACACTATGTATGCATACATTACTGACCTTTTATTGAATTGACTGTAACAGATGTGTAAAGGGCTTAAACTACTTAATTTGTCAGGTATTGGAAATGAAATAACAGCTGAAAAATCAAGTAGTTTTTGACTCAGTGTGTACTGTGCTGTGAGAGCAGAGTAACAGGATAGAGTCTGTGCAGTGATAAAAATGATTTATGTATGTCCCAAACAACATACTTATAAGCTTTTTTCCTGATTTCTTTGTGGAACATCTCAACACCACCTTTATTATTCTTTGGTGCATGTTTCTAAAGGTAATTTTGATGTTGTTTGTGTGTCCTTCTTGTTGTTTTTTTTACCATATACTACATTTTTGTTTGAATTACATCATATTTAGTCTTTAATTATTTTATCTTGTTTTAATTCAGTTTGGTTTAACTGATTTTATTTTTAAGATGTATTATCTGTGCTCGTTGCTTAGTGTATTGGCTTAAGAAAAATGATCTTTTTTTGAAAATAACATTTTAAATTTTTGAAAAGGTTTCAAAATAAATTTAACACATTGTCAGTTTTCTCCATCGTATTTAATCACAACAAAAAAAGGTAATTTTTTTCAGCTAGTCTAAAATAGATAAAAGCATTTTGTAATGAAACTCTTCATTCACATTTATGGCTATTAGTTACTGTCTTTACTTTAAATAGTATTTTTTGTCTTCTGCACTTTGTCAATGTTTTGTCTAATTGCATTCCTTCCAACACTGGCACTGTCAAGAGTACTTTGTGTTGTTATTAAAAGGCATAATAACAGTTAACTGAAGGGCACTAAATTAAATGTGGTAATTTAGTGTTGAGAGAGTCAAAAGCTGTCTTACAAAGGCACGAGCAACTACTAAATGAAGACACAACACACACAGACCACTTACTCACAGCAGGCCAATTCAGAGTGCAATCACAAATTGACCTAATATTCAAAACCCAGAGTATCCATCCATCCATCCATCCATCCATCCATTTGTTGAAGTTGCTTGCTGTCAGCATGAGGGGAAAGCTAGAAATAACTATGGTTAGAGTTCTCAGTTCATCACAAGGTATAGTCTTTTATGTGTCCACAATCACTCAAGCCAGGACAATTAATGTAACCTGGGTATGCAAAATGAAAATAATTATAGGAGGAGAGAACATGCAAACTCAGAACAAACAGAGCTCTTTTCTGGGAAACAGCATTCTGCCTTGTACATTTTAATAAACATATCGCCCTTAGCATGTATCTGTTTTTCAGATATATGTTAGCTATTTTTTTTTGTGGTTTACATAGTTACAAAGGTCTGTCTGTATTATTTTACTCTGTCCAAATGTGTTCTGTATTTCTGTCCAATGCTCCATTAACATTTAATCTTTTTCATGCTGTGCAATGGTTGATATAGTTAGCTCAATAACTATTTCAATTAAAGCATTTAAGGTGTAATCTAAGAAGCTGTTTATTTGAAAATAATATCTTATGTTAGTGCATTTATTCTTAAAAGAAAGTTTAAGCCATAATATATAATAATAAATAATGGACGTATCTTTGTGCATATGGCGAAGTAAGTTTACTGCAAAGTCCACTTGTCATACAACAAGAAATCGTGAATAACATTCGATAGAGCTGCAAGCCCAAATACACAACACTGTAAACAAGAACAAATTGTTTTAGCTCTTGAAGAGTTTAACAAAGAGACTGAAGAGATAAAGGTAATTCCTTTGGAATAGCTTGGCTTTCATCAGAATCATTTCAAAATAAATAATGTATAACTAAATCATACCTGTTAACATTTTCCATCTAAATTAGTTATTGTTTTGTGTGTAGATTTTAAAAATAACACATGGGCTCTTCTAATGTAAAGGATCACTGATTACTTTCAGCTGTTTTTTGTCTTAAAGATGCACCTACATTGTTATTGAGCTTGGGTGTTGTGCACTTTTTTGAATGTTATTCTGAATATTTGTTGAAAAGTACCTGTGGAAAATTAAAAAACAAAACAAAACTCTGCCTTTTTGAGCCATCCTCCTTTTCAACAGTCATTAAAACATTTTTGTATGGAGCTTTAGTCAACTCCATTTAGACTACTGGTTTTTGGCTTAAATGCAAGGCATCTGGGTCTCTGACAGAAAACTTCCAGGTCATTATTTTGTTTTGCCCTGTCATCTGTTTGTTAGGATTGTTATAATAATGTTTTATCTCTTTTGGAAATTTTTGAAAGATAGTTTTCAAGATGACCAAATCCATTCTTGGCTGTATTTTTGTCATAACCTTTGCCTCAGTGTCAATAATGTTTATCCTTGTGCTTTGCTATACGTCTTGATCTTCTTTGCCACTTTTCCTACTTACAATGAACTGACAAGAACCTGTTACTTACAGATGCTGTCTAACCTTTGTGGTTGTGTAGTGTATGATTCCCTTTTATTAGCATTAAGATCCCAAATTTTGTCTGAATTTATTTTGTATTTAAAGCAATTGTTTATTTTTATCGTCATTCTGGTGCCATTTTATGACTGTCCCTGTATGGCTGCAGTTCTTTTTTACAGGTATTATGTCCATTTTCAGTCATGTAACATGGAGGTCAGGCAATGTATTGCAGAATCAGATGGAGATGGAGATGTGGTGACATTAGTGTCCTAGCTCTGGAATAATTTTTTAAATACACCTTGTGCTGCTAAAATAAATTTTTGGTCACAGCAATCTCTCTTTTACTTTGAATTTTTGCTTTTCATCTCCTGGACATCTTTTTGTCTTAGTTTTTTGGATGCCAACTTTTTTTAATACATTTTGCTGACAAGGTGAAACCAAGCATCACTTTTTCTCCAGTTGCTGTAAACCAAAGCCTCTCTTGCCAGCTCTGAACTGCCAGGATCTGAGGCATTATCTTTCTCTCTCTTTGTAAGGGCACTGATGATGGAAATTACCTGTGGAACCAGGGTTTGGTGCTGTTGCCTAATGCCTTCTGTCTTCCTCCCTTCTCAAAATGGTAGAATGACAACCATTCCACTGCTGATGTCTCTTTCATTATCCAAACTTCTGAACCCGCCCCTTCTAGCCAGTATCATATACTGTAAAACCACAGGCACCACCATCTTGAATTAGTCGTATGTGGACTCATGTCTAAAAAGACTTTAATTTAATTTCTTTCAAAAGAACTGTTTGTTGTTCTCCTGTTAATACACAGGGTCATGATGTGGTGCCCCATCCCTTTATTATCTCTTTGTGGTTTCATCCATATATATATATACACAATATATAAATGAAAGAGAGGAAAAGAGAAAGGGATAGTGAATTAGATGAGTCCAATAACTGATGGATGGAAATATGGTATGTGTATCCAGGAGGCATAGTGGTTAGTGTCTTTTTCTGACTGTTGTAAAAGTAATGTACTGAGACACCAGATTAGACACTGTCTTTGTAAAATTATGTATTTTTGTATTGTACTAAATTGTACTACAATGTACTGGCATTTCCAATTACGTTTGTTTCTTTCCTTGCGTTTGATATTGATGAAATTTCAACATTGTCCACCTACAAAATAATTTACTGCACACATTTAATTCAGTATTACTAGGAATTTTACCATTTACACAGGCTTAATTTAGAGGCAAGTTGAGAAAGTACAAATTCCACACGCATGCAGAAATCCTTACTCACACACACACACACACTCACGCATATATTTAAATACCAATATTTACTTAAATTTACAATTAAATGAACAACAATGCTATCAATTTATAACTTGTAAAAAAG
The DNA here is from genome assembly GCF_016835505.1 of Polypterus senegalus. Taxonomy (NCBI): domain Eukaryota; kingdom Metazoa; phylum Chordata; class Cladistia; order Polypteriformes; family Polypteridae; genus Polypterus; species Polypterus senegalus. Next base: position 130,351,131 of record NC_053162.1, read on the forward strand.
CTTCATTTAAAAATAAGTGTAATTTTATTAACTTGAGTCATTAATAAAACTGCCAGTAGCTAATTCTAAATTCAGATTCATTAGTATCTTCAGTAGGCAAGTCACAGTCAGTAAGCAACACCAGAGAAACTGAAAATTAGCATTGAAGAGAGAACAGTTAGAGGAGATCCTCTTATCCATTCCCTCTATTCTTTTTAGGAGGCAGGTGTGGGAAACATTGCTGAGCCAGGCTCAGCCACACCAGGTGTTATTCCTTTGTGTCAGTAGACTGCAACTAACTCTTAAGTACACCTGAAAAAAAAAACAAGGAGAAAAGGTTGGTGAACATCTTGTATTCACTGGCTTTTTTATATTAGCTTTGAGGGTTATGCTGCACCTGTTACCTGTTGTTATGGGGAGCATGCAGGAGACCAAATTTCTCAGACTTTGCCTGTCTCATAGCGCAAATGTCTGCCTCATTAAGGGAACAGCTTGAGCTCCCAAAGTAGAGATCAGTGGAGAAGATTTTTAAGCTCACTAGACCTTACAAGTTATGCATTTGTTTTTTTCTTTTCTACACGAATCTGCTAATTGATGGGTGTGCTTATAGGTTTTAGGTTACAGATTCTCAAGTATGAGAACAGCCATAATCCATGAGCTGGTGCTAAATTGATCGGCTTGCTTTTGATAATTATCACTTTAAACCAGTAAGCTGATCTAGAATGGGGCTGGCTTATCCAGTGCCATTTGAATTTGAAATCATAGGTTCCCAGACATTGTTTCCTACTCCCTGCCAAAAATTCACCCCCAACTTATTTGTACGCATTACTCCTGTTTGTCATTATTATTTAAAGAGTGATGAAGTGGAGAATCCCATCAAAAGCCCCTTCACTACTAATTTGTTGGCAGCTCTTTCCTCTATGCAACAATTTTAGTAATCTACTGGTATCTAGTGCCAGCCTGTCAAACTTGTATGCCTCCAAATTTACAATATTTCCTGATGGAAAATTTCCCAACAGCAGAATGCCAAGGCAATGACTATGTTAACTGTATTCTGGATTTTGTATTGGTGGGGAATTACCAAACACCTCTTATTTCCTATGTTCAGACATACTGTGGGTGTAAAGTTATCAAATTATAACAGACAACCTTTATTTTACAAAATGTTTTTCTATGGTTAAACTCCATAACAAGGATTTTTACAGGTATGAAGCTTTAGTACAATTGTTTACATTTATGTTTCACAGCTGAAGCAGGGAGGTCAAAAGTCTCGCTCAAGGGTTATGCTGTAAATATAAGGTAGCATTTGAACTAGCCAGCAACACTCATGACAATGACAAAACAATTACATTGTCAATCATGTTACGTTATTATTAAAATGTTTCCTTTTCTTTTTACTTCTCGCTGCCGTGGGTATTTTGCTATATATATATATATATATATATATATATAGATAGATAGATAGATAGATAGATAGATAGATAGATATATATATAGATATATATATAGATAGATATGACAACAACACTCATATCAATGACAAAACAATTACATTAACAATCATCTTACGTTATTTTTAAAATGTTTCCTTTTCTTTTTCATAACTTCTTTAACACACTACTTCTCCGCTGCGAAGCGTGGGTATTCTGCTAGTTAATAATAATTTGTTATTACATCCTGAACTTAGATATGGTGTTCTTAAATGTTTTGACACCTATAGCATTCATTTTACATACTACCACTTGAAAATGCAGGTGGAAAACATATTTACTTATACTCGGACAAAGATGGTGTTCAGCTATATCTTACTATACTTTCATACAAAATGACTGTTCTTAATTAAATGTGTTATTTAGTTAAAATAATGGATTAGTGAGAACTTCTTGTCTTTAAATACAGAAGAGATTAGATTAGAGATTTTTATTGTCACATATACTGCAAGAGTATAGTAAAATTCTAGTGCAACAGTTGCGGTGAAGTATAAATAAATACAGTAAATAATTAAAAGAAGTAGAAGATAAATACATGAATAAATAAAAAAATCAGAAGAAATAAACAGAGAAGGAAAGGAGATAAGATTGGATATGATAAGATAAGATAAGATAAAATAAAATAAGAGAGTTTAAAAAACAGAATACAGTACAGTTACACATAAACCAGCAGGTGGGTACAGTACATAGTGCAGGGCAGGTGGGATCTAGTTACTGGGACTTCAGTGAAAGAAGGAAAACATCATAAATTGTTTGGAATGACATAAATAACAAAGATCTGTCGTCTTTTAGATTTTAGCTCAGCAGATCTAAACTTTTAGAAGTCATTAAGGACTCATTACATTCCATAATCAGCGGAGGCTTGGGTATGCTAGGTTATATAGCTGGATATGTGAAGTACAATTCCAAGGAGGTTATACTGAAGGTGTATAACTGTTGTGGAACCTTACAGAGAATAGGAAAGCCACTAGGGAAGCAATAAAAGGACCAGGAGATACGCATTAGTCAGATAAACACGGCAAAGAAACTTTGCAATCAAACAGAATGATCATCAAAGTTAAAACACCAGGCAAGAACAAAGCAAAAGAACCTAGCCAGAAGTGATTGAACACAATATTAGTTTTTTGTTTGCTATTAAAGTGTTGCATGCATGATGTCATGGACCACGCTCTAGTACAGCCCACAGCAAATACATGTCAACACCATAAAAATGAAACCTGAAGATGCTAACACACATGAAAAACAAAATGACATCATGGAAAGTATACAATATGATGTTGTTAAGAATTCACATTGTTACAAAGACAATAAACCAGAAAAAAAACAACAAAATTCATAATCTAATTCAGAACCTAGAGAAAAAATGTATAACAGCCACAAAAATTTCATAAAAATCATCAAATTTTAACTCACACTTGTGAGACTTTTGGTTTCCCTATTATAAAAACTTAGCTGTGCTAGAGAAAGTCCAGAGAAGAGCAACTAGGCTGATTCCAGGACTGCAAGGTATGAGCATTGAGAAAAGAACGAAACAATTAAAACCTTTCAGATGAAACAAATGGAGCAGTGAACCACACTGGAATTATCTTAGACATCTGTCTTTCATAATACACAGTACAGTATTGTCCAAAAGCTGTTTTTTCTAATTAAAATGTTTTCGAAGTGTGCAGGAGAGAGAAAAGTTAATATATTTCTAGTAGAATTAACAGCTGCAATGTATTACTTACAGACTCTTCAAATCAATATTTGTTTGTTATGTGCATAAGTCTACCATGGAAGTTGAACTTTTACACCCATAGGAAACATTTTCTGCTGAAAGGTTAATCTTTGACGGCTCATGAGACTTAAAAGAGATGTTTGTTTAAAAATAAACTTTGTTACAGATGTTTCTCCTAAAATTCCTTAAGGAAAATAGATTAAGACAAAAAGGAGACTTGAGGTAAAAGGAGTCAAAACTGAGAACACGGAAAGCATGTTATATTTTGTGAGATCTCTCTCTAATCTTTAAAGACTTTAGATTTTCACTTGTTGTTGGACAAATGTCTTTACCCAAAGTGACTTACAACATTTGAGTTATGATTGATTCAATTTCTTTGCTTTTCCAAATTGGAACACAGGCAGATAAAGTGACTTTCTGAGGTTCCCATATTGCCTGTAGTGGGATCTGAACACACAGCCTTAGGGTGTGAAGTCCAAAGTTTTAACCACTATGCTACCATTGTCTTCTGAAAGGCATATGACCTAATTGGAGCTTGGCAATATACAGTACATTAGAGCAGCTAATATTCAGAAGCAAAGGCTATAGTTTTGTAATCACAGTAAAGTGTTTTATTACCACAAACAACTGTCTAATACATTTCATCATATACTACTGAGCACACAATGCAAATACTTTTAAACTGCAAAAAAGTATATCAAGACACTAGTTGGAAAATCTGAACCCATTGTGTTACTTTGCTGAGAACACTGCTGAAGCTCAAGAGGAGACACTTGTGAGAATACTGTAGTATTTTTTCTCAGGAAAAAAATGTGAGAAGCATAAGACAAAAGAAAATATCTCCATTTTATTTCTCCCTGATTTCGTTGTTGTGTAGAAGAATCCAAAAAAGATATTAAGGATATCTCTTTTTTTAATTTTTTCATTCCTATGGGCAAGGCCCCAAAACTGTGGGATGAACTGCCTGCTTTAGTCTCAGCATTTAAATCCAACATAGACATTTACTATTTAATCTAGCATACCTTTAAACTCTTATTTTTAGTTATTTGCTCAAAATTAAAAACTTGGAAATCATCATAAATTGTTACTGGTCCACTTTCTTCATTTCCGTTACTCTTCTTGGCATCTCACTGTGGCTCTCGGTGCTACTTCTACTTTACTAAGCTACTACTCCTTCACGTGGAAAGTGACACCAAAGCTTTTAAGGTGCCTTGGGATTAAATTAGAACATCAGAACATTAGAACACTTTTTGATAACAGGCTATTCAGCCCAACAAAGTGTACCAATCCTATTCAACTAATTCCTCTAAAACAACATCAAGCCAGGTTTTGAATGTTCCTAGAGCCCTAAACTGATGGAAGGATTAAATTTACTTCTTTTTAGGTTGTCAATTCAGGAAGAGAAGAATGGCAAGTTGGCCTATATCATCAGAACTGTAACTTTATAAATTTTAAACAACCATGACCCCAATCCCCCAAGAGATTTATTTCTTGCAGGAATGCTGTTAACTGGACTTTTTGTTTTTCTCTCATCAATTATAAACTGGCGACATTGCAGTCCTGATGTTAATGAACTTTAAATCCTCATACTTTATTTCTTTTTAGTAAACATTGAGCTTTGTTTTTTTTCTTCTGTCTATTTAGCATAATTTTTGTGTTCATGTATGTAACTGTATGGCTCAACAATTTACAGTTACTGAATTCTTTCTTTCAACATTCGAAAGCACTCTGAGCCTGTTCTCAATAAAGCGTGCCATTCAAAAGTATTTGAATTAAACTGAATCTACTGTACACAATGAATAAACAATACATATCCTTCTTTATGGAACATGGGTGACAATTTCAAATCACATAAAAATCTTAAACAGATTAAAAATTATATATTAAACATGTTTAAATAAAGGATAAAGAAGAGAAGACTTTCTATTAGAATAATTATCAAAGAAGAAGTTCTCCACTTTCAACATATGAAGCAATATATCAGTTGCTTATACAAAAAGATACACTTTAATAAGCTTAGGCAATCCCTTCCTCTCTGTAGAAACCATTCAATAATAATGTTCATCTTGCATACATTACAAAGATACCACATATATTCGTTGGAAACAAAATTCTTTTCTTAAATCATCTGTCCTCAGGTTGTAATTTCATACTACAAAATTAAGGGGTTTTTATTTGTTTACAGCTTGAAGTGATTAACGTGTTCAATTGTCAGTGCTAAATTTACATTGGAACTGTGTTATCAAAAAATGGCAATCATGTTACCGTACACTTTTAATTTTCTGTAAAAGATACCATTTCATTATTCCTCCTTTAAGTTTGGAAGATAATGGTTAAAGAAGATGTGGCAAGATTTTATACCTTTTCTTTAAACATTTTAATGCAATGCCAACATTTAAAACATAGTGTGACCATAGGGAGCCTCTTAAGAAGCCAAAACAACACTTTAAACATGAATTTTTCGCTTTTGGGGGTCTGGTTTTTTGGAATAATAAGAGTGCTTTTAAAAGCTAAGGTCAATGTTCTCCAGCAGTTTAGGTTCTTCTTCTCTAAAGGCCAGTTCTCCAAACAGTCCAAAAATATAAGTCCTTCAGGGCTTTTCCTCTTCCTGTTGTCCTTAATCTGCAGGTGTAGAGTTTCTTTTTTGTAGCTTCTTCCTTTTCCACACAGGAAAAGTTCCTTCATCTGATGTTGCCCTCCGAAAGCCTGCATCATCCTTTTATCCTGGATGTGACATGATGCCTAACTCTTGATCAACCCTACAGAGTAGAGTTTATTTCAACTTTTTTCCAGTGGCTCTTCAGCATGAAGACTTCTGAAGCTCCTGTGAGGCAACACAACTTCCATTTTAATACGCCAGAAGTTCTCCCTGTACATCTGTTGAGCCTCATGAGTAGCTGGAGAGAACCATGACAACTGCTAATAGCAGATTAAATCTATGACATTTGGAGTACGTTTTATTTTATCGCGTGCAAGTACATTTTGAGAGAAAAAAACTTATTGTTAAAAATGCAGACAGCAGATACCAATTAAATGGACTGAGGTATTGACACATGAACTGTGTAGTTTTATAGCAAGCCCATATGCCACTAGATGCCCATACCCTTATTAGGTTAAACTTAATCTGTTGGTGAATTATAATCAATGCATTTAAACAGCAACTTACACTAATTAAAAGCCTAACAATACCCACCTCTTGAAATTGAAAACTCTGATCCTAGACAGGACATTGAAAATAAAAGGCAGAAATTGAATAGGGGGATGGTGTGGTATAAGACAGAAACCACACTGAAGTTTGACCGATTAAGCGTACCCATCACTTTTAAAAGATACAACAGATGGACACCTGTACGGAGGTCCTGAGTGTCAAAACAATTTAATGCAATTAAATAAGGGGTTTCAATTAAGGTAGAGGTTGATTTCTCATTAAGATATTTTGGAGCAGTAGTAGCAGGTGTGCGTCCCTAAGGATCTGGATGGGAAAGCTGTTCAATACACCTTAGGGCCTACCATGTTTAGCACAGGGTAACTCTTTAGTTTGGGTACTGAAAAAGTGCATCTGTTACTCATTTACTCTTATGTAACATGACCTTAACAAAGCTTTCTTTTGGTCTTCATAACACTTGTAAAACATCAGTAGATAGGTTATTCATTCCTGTACAGTGTGGCATACTGACATGATGGTAAAATTACCTGTTAATAGGTTCAATTTAGGTAAAGGACACAAAGAAAAAATAATTCCTTTTGTGTTATATTTAGCTTTGCACAGTCAGCCTCCCAAAAATGCATACAGGGAAGTACCTCTCTTTGGTTCACTTGCGTGTATTAGCATTAACATTTAACAGCAACATCATGGTATGCCACAAAAGAACCCAGTCTCTCACATTTTGACCTCTGTCACTAAATGTGAAGCAGCTTGCTATGACCAGGAGGTCAGTGTGAGAAGTTCCATCATGCTAGTCGGAAGCCAGGGACACTGATGCAGACTTTCTTGTTTTTGTAAAAAGTAGCCATGGGAGGCCATCAATACACAAAAGGGGCAGATGAAAAAATCTCAGGCCCTAAAAATTAGACTGTTTTGTGTTATTAAAAAGTCAGTAGCAGTTTTTTCCCACCCAATATGGAAGTAAAGTAAATAGAGCTGTCATTCCGAGGTAAGGAAGAAGTGAGAGGAGTTGCCTGCAAAATCATGGGACAGATTAATCTCTGGAGATTTAATTGTTCATTTCCTCTTGGTCTAACTGAAAGAATGTGTGACTCACACCAGCAAGGATATAATGGGAGAAATAAGTTTGTTTAGTCTGAGTAACATAAATTCAAGCAATTAGTTTTTAGTAATTGATCTGCAATTATTTAATCATTTAATTCATAAATTAAAGTGGTCAGAAGTGAAAAAAAGCTCACAGATCAAAATCTGCAGCAGATTTTTAAACGTGTTGTTTGCCACCCAACACTTCAAATTTTTCCTTCAGTTCAGAAGATTTAAAGCAAAATCATCATTAGAACTCTGCCCATACCCAGCACTCCTAGGAGGATTCCAGGCGGCTTAAAGTTACAGTTAAGAAGAAAGCTAAAAAATGTGAAGTTATATATATATTGTAGCATGTTTGATGGCAATATTATCATTCAGACCCATCATTCAAACCAAATCTTACACCAGAAATTTAGATTTCTGTGAATAGCACTAGATGATATGAATTTCCAATATAAAGGTGAATGAATTCTGGTTTTGAATCAGCAAGCTGATGTCAAAAAAACTAAAAACAAGAAAATGATTAATGTGCCAATCAGTTAAGCACTAAACTGAAGATGTCTGTAACAAGAGGTCAGTATTGCCAATAGGAGACTTACTACACTCCAGCAGATGAACTAATATCAAAAGAATGGTCCTTAGATGCCAGACTAGAGTTAAACAACAGTATTAAGCCCAAGTCATCAAAAAAAAAAAATGCAAGCAGCCAGTAAATGCATTAAAGGTTGAAAACAACAAAGCAGATTCTGCTACCATAATGTAAGACCTTATTAATGAAATATAATATTGTTCAGATGCTGCAGCCTATGTTAATGACACATTCAACACCAGAGCATCAGCAAAACAAACTACATGTGCATGTTAAATATAAGCAATAAAAACAATGCAGCAGGTACAGGACACACACACAGAGAAAGAGAAAAACAAAACAACTCATCCTTTATGGACCTCCCCCAGGAAAGCCAAATAAAGTGTCATTTTATGACTTGAGCCTTCTCATTTAACCATCCTTCCATAACTTACTACCATTTGTTAACTGCACTCTTTCTTCATTCTGTGAGACTCTTCTGCTAATATTTCAGACTAAGATTCAGAGTCTTTTCCAGCCTTGTCTGTAAAGTAGTGAGAATTCAATTTTAACCATTTTCTAAAATCCATATTGCCATTTTTCAAAAATAATGATGTCTGTTTTATTATTATCAGCAGTCTAAATTGATGACTTTGACAGTGGACGTATGCACATGCTAAGGTACGTCTGAGTTCCTGCCATTGCTGGATAATCAATACGGGTATCATAAAATAATCATGCGCATTCAAAGTGTGCTTATCGATCAACAAATTACCCATTTAATTCATAAATTCATATATACATTAGGCGAAACTGTATTTTTTCCTTATATTTCCCAGTTGTCATTTTGTCATAAGCGTAGGTTAAGAAAACAAAGACTCAATAACATGAGTTTTGAATCATGTTGCTCTACTTGATTGAATTCATTGTTTTGTTCAGCTGGGACTGAGTGGTGTTCAATGGCTCCTGAAGTTTTTGGAAAGTGCTTGATAACTCCAACTCTAGCACAAATGTGTGCAAAATTATATGTTTTCCCATTAAAAATGGTACTGAAATGGCAGATATTTGTAGTCATGACCCATGAATTAGTAATGTTTAACAGATGAGGAGCTGATTTATCAAGCACATATTAATACGTAAGGGTGGCACAGTGGATTAGTTGTAGCAGGGCTACCTCCCAGTAAGGAAACCAGGGTTCATGTCCCAGGTCCTCTCTGTATGGAACTGCATGCTCTCCCTGTGTCTCTGTTGGTTGCTCCTTATTTCTCCCACTGTCCAAAGATATGCAGGTTAGATGAACTGGTGACACTAAATTTGCCCTAGCGTTTGCTTGGTGTGTATGTGTTTACCCTGCAAAGTACTGGCAACCTGTCCTGGGTTTGTTCCTGCCTTGTGCCCTATGCTAGCTGGGATAGACTCCTGCATCCCTAGTCTAGATTAAGTGGGTTAGAAAATGACATGACTTTACTTGCAGTCAAGAAAGTGGAAATTGGAAATATGAAATTCATAAAGCTGTTAACATTGCCTTGTAACTAAAATACCCAAAACACACCATAATCATTAAACTACCACAGATCGTGCCAGATTTCCTTACACTCCTTTTCTTAACCATCAAAGGAGAATGTGACACATAAATGACGTGTTTCATTTTAAAACTAGTTTTGTGGATTAGTGTTTCCCACTCTCACAGATAAATCCAGATTTGACTACTCTTTAAATACTCTTTTTTCAATTCTACTTAAGATTTGTTTTAGTGATCCCTTCCTGTAAACTAATCTCCGGCTTAATGTTTTGTCTTGTTGTGTTATCTAATATCTAATGGAGCTGCAAGTTTATTATATTTGAAACTTATTGACCTAACTAGATCAAACTTAAATGATCGATTGTGGTGATTCCTAATGTCTAGGCAATTTCAGCTACAACTGACAATGTCTCTTACCCAATCCTGACAAGAAGTTCACAAAACCAGATGCCACATGTTTTCATACTAAACTTCTTCATCCATTTCCATGTGTCATTTTACTCCATATGTCTGATAAGTATAGAGTGCAGACATATTTTGACAAAAACTTAGATTTTTAGTTTTTTTTTATATTTTATATTTTTTATATATTTCAAAGTGTTATTATTTGTTTAGCAAAGTACTTTTTAATGGTTCTTCCTGTTCAGGTTGGTTCACTTAAGAAAGGTTGATTGACAGATATCAAATGACGTTTTTATTGATCAACTAAGTAATCAGTCCAGTAAGCTAATGAACAAAGCTAATTTTGTTCACAAGGGTCAGGAGAGACTTATTCCTTCAAACACTCCAGAGATTCATTTTGTCCTCACAGACATTTAGTCAATCCATGTGAAAAGGCTGTAATGAGGGTGAGATGGCCAAAGAGCTGTTGAACCACAGAACTGGAAAAGTGTGTGCTTTGTTGACAGCTGAATTGCATGTATAAACTAAGCAACAGCTGCTTAATGTTTCTTTTTTTTTTTACTCGACAAGTTTTATATTTTTAAGGCAATATCTTTAATCAACTATAGGAGTGGTACACAATTTAGCATGACTACCACACACCAGAAAGCTTTCCATTATAGCACCAGATGCTGCCAAACCAGACTTCAGTTCTGGAAGAAGCTGAATAAAAAACAGGCCTGAGTCAGATTTTAGCTTTCTTGTTGCCTTGTAGTGTGTGGTTTTATGCTATGCATTTCGACTGGCTTTCTCAAGTATTACCATGAGAACTAAATCTTGTTTATATTTGCTCCAATTTAGTCGGCTCATTATAATATAATAATAACTTTATTGTATATTTCAACATTCCTGTAAAAGAATACGTATGTAAATTGTTTTAATTTTCTATCTGCCCAGGTCGAGAGACAGCTTCCTTCAATGGAAAAATACAGCCAAAGCTGTGTAACCATTTTAAGATGTTTCAAAACTCACTTCCATCTGAAGTCATTTCTCACACATGATAACAGTTTAGGTTTCAAAGTGGGATATGACAGTCATGTAGAAGTTTCATTTGGGAGTTTAATGCGTCTCATCAATTTTCTAAACCTGCTTATTTGAAAACACAGTTACAGTGAGAGTGGAGGTTATTCTGGGCAACATCAGTTGCAAAACATAAACCAGCTCTTCATGGTCAGCCCTTTCAAGACACTCTCAATTAGACTAGGCCAATTAGTACCCACCAATTAATACGAATCAAACATCTGGGATGTCAGAGGAATTTGGACTAGTCAGGCAAAAACTCATGCTGAATCAACGTGGATAATGAGCAAAGTCAAATCAGACAGGACTGACATTCAAACCCAGGACTCCCAGCTCTGCACAACTATTGTGCCTCAATGCTGTTCATCTTAAAAATGAGTGTATGCTTATTTTTTGATTATATATAGATAGTCAGGGTATGCTTAGTGAATTTGACAAAATGTTGGAGTACACATAAAAAGTAGTGCACAACCAACATGTTCAGTCTTTATTTGACATGGAACATTTCACCAAAAGTGGCATCATTACACAAACTAGATGATTCACATTCCGGAAGTATCTTTTTTAGTTTTCATCACATGGGATAAGGAGTGACCCAGCTAATAGAGAGTGAAGCCTCATTTACAGTAAAATAAATGGAAGAACAATATATTTGAATTGCAAAAAAGGAAAGATAGATTTCAATATTATTATGAGTGAAGTATCTTGGATAAAGCAGAAGCCACAAATCTGTATCAAAGCTTATTCAGAGGCTCATAATTAAGTTTAGAAATAAATAGGGAGACAAGTGCCAGGAAATTACAAGTGTATGCTGGGTTTACAGTATTCAGGACTGGGAATGATGCTAAGTATTTTGAGATGTTGATATTTGTAAGCATTCTATATCACACAGAAAGCCAGTATAGTGAAGCCAGCAGTGGTGTACATTGCTTAATGCATTTTTTGATTAAGTGTTTTGAACTTGTTTCAGGTTTTTATTGGTTTGTTAATACAAATATTTTTATGTGAAATCAAATATTTTAAAAAATAGAATATCTTCTATTAATATGTTTTAGCAGAATGAGATGAAAAGTGCAATAATGAACATTGAGATGGTAAGCATGAAACCAATAAGAGAAATGCCAAGGACATCAGCTCTTGCAGTGCTTCCTATTCTACTGAGCAATCCATCTTTCATTTCATTCACAATCTGCTCTTTGTGGGGAGGATTACCATGATAACCAAATCAGTCTTCCTGAGTCCTCACAACAGTTTTCATCCGCTCATGTAGAATTTCCAAGGTCTTCAAGTGGTGTGCACCTTGGGGGAATTGTCATTGAATACCCAACTCATTGCTCCTCTTCTGTCCAACACAGCATGAACCACGTCTAAATGGGAAGCCATTCCTTCACAGGGCACACATAATAATTCTAGATACAATATTGATTTATTAATTACTTTAACTGCATAGCTGCAGAAGAAAATCTACATGAAAATGAGGGCAGGATGCAAAGACACCAAAGAAGGTGACCTGCTTTAGCAAAGGTATTGTTCTTAGATGCAGTCATATAAGCATCTGTTGAATAAAAGGTATTGTTAATTTGTTTAATTATCAAGTAGGAAATCTGGTCACAGGTCACAACTTGGAGGATAATGTAAGACTACATAATCCTGAGAAAACCATGAGAAAAGAAGTTAGTAATGCAACTCTTGGTAGCCTAGCAATGATTTATCCAAAACCTCCCTAGAAAGAATGAAACCTCAATAAAGGACAGAACCTATGAAAATATATCTATAAAGTATGGCCTAAAATGAGAAATTTACAAAAGATGAGGATACTCCAAGTTGTTGCTTGTTATGTACACTATATAAATTTAAATAATCACTCTGAGCTGCTTTTGTAACAAGTAACGATTGATAAACAAAAACATACAAACTTGTGTAATGAGCTGCTCTTTAGAATGTCAAAACAGTACCCAACTGGTATGTCAGAAATTAAGGAGGCAATCAGTTTAACTAAATGTCTTGTTCGACCTATCCACTGGCTGATGTTTGAATCCATGAACGTTAGCATCTCAAAAGTTGATGGACTGAAAGAGGAGTTCATTGACCTGTGATGCAGCATGGAAAAAGAAGGAACTGCACAGGAAGAAATACAATACTGGTCATGGAAGTCAAAGTCATGTGAGATCATCCCAACAAGATGGGATCGGAAAAAGGGCACTTGTACTGTATGGGAACAAAGAGTGACACCCAACTCACACCAGTGTGTGAAGCAAAAGAACAATAAGTCAGATACTTGCAAAACTGCCAAAATCCATACAGAGGTGAATGTAAGGCCTTCTTCAAATGATGGAAATGTTACTGCAGTGACAAAATTCAAGAATTAGTTTAATCATTGGTTATGTGACAGAGCTACAGCATATATTTGAGATTTAGGAGGAAAACCCAAGCAGATACAAGGAGAACATGTAAACTCCACACAGACAGTGATCAGGTCAGAATTCAAATATATTTCTCCTAGAGTTATAAGGCAGAATCCAGCAGTAGCAATTTTAATATTTATTTAGCAAACACCTTCACCCAGAGCGACTAACTGAAATGTATGCATGCAAAATTCAATGAAGAACAAAAGTAGTGCATTACTACAGTTAGTTCCATGACTAAAATGATTACATCTTGCCTGAAGAAGGGGCCTGAGTTGCATCGAAAGCTTGCATATTGTAATCTTTTTAGTTAGCCAATAAAAGGTGTCATTTTGCTTGGCTTTTCTCTACATTCATAATGGCTAACACGGTACAACACCCTAGTACTACTGATAAACTAGCAAAATGCCAAATACAGATAGTTGAAGGTTCAAAGGGTCAGGACTAGCTGTAGATATCAAGAAGACAGTGAAAGGTAGAAAGTGAAAGAAATCACAAAATACTTAATAAAGCTGTGTGGATCGAAGAGGTTCCAAGTACAGTAGGCTTGCTGCAGATTAGATGGTCATAGAAAACATTTCCCACTGGTGGGGAGTTATACTTAAGGAACTGTATACACTTGTAGCTCATCCAGCTGGAGCAACAGCCACTAAGGAATTTTAAGCACAATGGAAACTTTGTGACGATACATATGGGGAGACCAGGAGGAGAGTGGAGATAGTAAAGAGTAGAGCAATGCAGGGACCTCTAGGTCAATCAACAGTTTTGCCCTTGATGGTAGCAGCAATGTGAAGATAGAGGAAAGAGCAAAGAAGAGGAGTAGCATTCCCATCATACACTAGCCAACCAGTTACATTTTGGATGACTGTGGAGCTCAAATTGCGTTAGAGGAAGCCTTACTGAAAAAAGTTGCAGTGTTTAAGTGAGGTAACAAAAAATGAACAAGAGTAGGGGTTGTATTACAGTAAATTAAGATCTTGTGGCTATAGAGAAGAACAAGTTGTGAAAATTCTGCCAGCGAAGAAATATTGTATGTCATATTAAGGAGAAAGAAGTATAAAGCAACATTTTACATTTACATTTATGTGTCAGATACTTTTAACCAAAGCATTTTATAAATGAGGTTAACATAATCGAGTAAACATCAGTCTTGGAGACTTTTTGGAAACATCTGTTAAAGTGCAACATTGCAAAATGATCTTCACAAGTGAAGAGTTCAGAACAAAATGCAAGCTAGTTATAGTTTCTAGGTTGCAAAAACATAACAGACAGAAATTCACCAAATAAGTTCAAATGCTTCTTAAAAAGGAGGGACTCAAAATTTGGAAAGAGCATGTGAAGCTCATTCCACTACTCTCGATTAAGAGTTGATACCATGCTGAGGTGGCGTCACCAAAAAACAGTTCATCAACAAACCTGAAAACCTAAGAAGTGGAGAAGAAGCATAGGACCTTACAAGTGTCTTCTTGATATATAGTTGCTGACACATTGACTAATCTGTAGGCAAGCCGCAATGATTTGACAAAAACCTGGACCAGGAGTTGTACTGCATACTCTGTCAGATACGGTCTTACGTATCTTGTGGATGTTGTATAGTGTGAATCTGCAAGAATGAGAGACTGTTGCAAGAGTGTCAGTGAAGGACAGTTGGTCACTGATCACCATTCCAATGTTGTGGACAGACTTGATGGGTGTTAGTAATAATAAGTCAGACTGAACAGAGCAAGCATCCTGAATAGAAGGATAGGCTGGAATAACCAGAAAGTCTGTCTTTGCCAGGTTGAGCTGGAGATGGTGTTCCTTTATCCGGCTTGCAATATCAGTGAGACACACAGAGATATTATCTCTGATCCCATGAGGTTCTCCTGAGGATCAACTCGCAGATCCAGATGACTGAAAGTCGTCCAGTATAAGGAGTTTAGAATTTTCATCAGGATAGCCAAGCTTTTCTTCTGTATCATAAAATGTGTTTTTTAGGTGGGCAACAAGGTTTGCATTTGAGTGTGTGTATGATTGTCACTTGCAATGGACTGACAGCTCAAGTCTTGGATATGATGCTCTCGGAATTGGCTTTGTCATCTATGACTCTGAATTTAATTTAAAAAGTTAGAAAATGGAACCATGAATGAACAGATTCCAAAGAGTAAGGATGGCTGTCATTCAACATACCAAAAAAATAGGGAAAAAGCTGTGTCATAGTTGTCTCTCCTAAACTGTGCTAGCAAATGTCAGTTTTGAAGAAATTAAGTGAATCGGTACAGTAAAGCCAAAGTCCTGGTTTATGAAGCATCATACTTTTATAGACATAAAAGGCATTTTTTGAATGCTTTGTGAAAGAGTACTGGGAATATAGGGTGCATGCTTAGCATACTTGATCATTTTAAACTAGACAACAGAGAACGAATAAAAGATATTAGAAGGGTGGAAAGGTTTTTGGTATACAAAAGTTAAATTTAAAACAGAAATTAATAGTGCAAACACCAGCTCACATGTAAAATATAACTCACAAAACAAATTCCTTGAGGAAGCTTGTAAAACAAGCTATTCTAGAATAGCTCATGGCAGGAGACAAACATGACATCATTTTTGGAAATGTATCTACACTAAAACCAAGAGATAAGTTATTATGTTATAAATAGCTAGAATAAATAAGAACAGTGGCATAAAAGGAGTTTATAATGGGAAATTTCTTCAGTTGGACATACATGAAGGCACAGAGAGGGCATATGAAAGAAAGCAGAAGCTGATTAAGATAATGAACTAACTCGAGGGTGTGTTACTGACATCCAGGCTCTGATATAAAGTTAAATAAACAATTTTATATAATATTAGAAAGGCCTGCTCAGAAGTGATGAGGTGATAATAATGAGGACCTCAAATCACACAATTGAGAGTTAGCAGAGGCCATGATATGATTACCCACATTTATCAGCACACTCACTAGAGGGGAAGCCTGTCTTGACTTGATATTCTGTAACATTCAAGGCTGAATACAGAATGCTGAGGTTATTGAAGCTCTAGGGACAAGTGATAGCAATGTTCCTGCTTTCAGATTGTTTTTATTAAAGTGAACCTGCAGAAAAAGAAAATTTACTTCAGTAACATTTCAGCAAATAAGAAAAACAAATGAGCCTACAAACTAGGGTAACATTCGATTTAAAAATTAACACCAAGACAAAAATATCTTTTTCACAAACTGGCAAATTAAGTTAACTAAATTAAAGTTAAATATTACAGAGTGTGGCGGACGGCTGGGACCCATGCCCAGGCGGGATGCCCCATTGATATTGGATCCGGGGGAGTAGCCATGGGATGCACACTACATCCCCCGGAACATTTGGTGGCAGCCCCCCTGGGTTGCATCAGGGCCACAATGGTGGAACACTAGAGCTCATCCCTGTTGGGCTCCATGGCCACTGCCAGGGGGAGCTGCGTGGCTTTAGTGGGCTGGATTGCAGCCACACCCGGAAGTACAGAATGAAGTAGGTCAACAAGCACCTGGAGCACTTCCGGGGGTGCTATAAAAGGAGCCTGCAACCACCACTCTAGGCGACCCGGAGTCGGGTGGAAGAGGACGGAGCTTACGAGGAGGAGTGGAGGTAGCAGAAGAAGTAAAGTAAAGGACTGAGTAATCACGTGAGTTTATGGTACTGGATTGTGTACTGTGTGCGCAGGAAAGAGAAATAAACTGTGTGTGTTGTGGACATCTGGTGTTGTGACTGTCTGTGTCCGGGCTATCTTTTATAAGAGTTATTAAGCCCTGGGTCTTCACATTTTCATTTATTTGCCTGATGGGTAGTAAAATGGTAATCACTAATCCCTCATTTCTCTAAGAGACTGGGTTTGAGTCCAAATCTGGTCATTCGTCAGTGTGAAGTGTTGGGTGCTGCTAGAATGGGTTCTGAGCCCATGCCACCATTTACATAGGACGGTTACTCTCATGTTACTATGGTACACCAAGAGCACTGGTAGGCCACTTTCTGAAACACCTTTGCCACCATGGATTTTTTTTTTGCCAAATACACAGAATAGAAGTACACCTGTCATATTGGAAGGCTAATAAAAATAGGTTACTACTCACCAACACCTCTAAGAAATAGAAAGCTGGTATTCATTAATTTATTTCTGAAACCATTTGTTCAATTATACGGTCATAGCAATTGCTTTAACAGGTGCAAGGGAGGAACCACCCGTGAACGACATTTTAGTCCATTACAGGGCACATTCATTTACACACACGTTTATACTGGGCAATTTAGTAAATGACAGCACAACAGGAAAAAAAAAACTGGAAGAACTGCAATAAAATCCATACAGAAATGAGAACATTTACATTACACCTGTACAATGACAGGACTGGAATACAAACCCTGGCCACTAGAGGTAAAACACCAGACCACTCACCACTTTTCCATCATGTCCCCCAGAAGGTTGACAAAGGGTGTCACATTGTAAGAATGTGAGTTTAAAATCAGTTCTCAGCACTATGTGAATTCAAGTAAAATGCTTCACTTGTAGGGGCATACAAATGTGAGGTAATGAATGAATGTTATAGCATTTGTGTACAGTGTTTTAGAACATTAGAATAACTGTGATGAGAATAGGCCATTCAGCCCAAAAATCTCACCTGTCCTATTCACCAAGACTGTCCAAAATAACATCAAGTCAAGATATGAAGGTCCCTAAACTCCTACTCTCCAGCATACTAATACAGTATGTGCCTATAGTTTTTTGTATGTGGAATAAATATCAAATATTTGATATTTGTGCCCTTAAACACATTTCCAACTGTGTTTCCATGATTTTGTTGGAGAATTTATTATTAAAATAATAGCTGGGATCCACTAAACTAATTCCCTTAATAATTTTAAACACTTCAAGCATGTTACCTCATAATTCCTGTGTGCTTCAAGATGAAAGGTTCAACTCCATCAATCTCTCCTCAAAACTTACACCTCTCAGTCACACAATAAGGCTATTGGACTTTCTGTAGTGCTTCTATGTCTTTTTTGTAATATGGAGACCAAAACCATATACAGTATTCCAGATGAGGCCTCTCTAGTGTGTTACATAACTTAAAAATAATTTAAGTATTCCACACCTCATATTAAATGATCTAGCATTCTATTAGCCATCGTTATCACTGTTGTATTGTATCACTGTGGTCATGAGGTACATAGTGTGATGAACAGACCAGAGCAAACTAAAAGAATGTTGGAGCATCAGCCATGTTGCTCAGTTTTAATTGTAAACCAAAAATCAATCAAAAAGCGGTGCCCTGGGTAGAAAGAAGGATGGCTGCATTCAGCTTTGCAATGCATTTTGACAAAAGATCCATCAGTGGGAGTTCTATTTGTATTGAAGGCTCCGATCCAAAAGAATGCCATCTTTCAGGAGACATCTGCTTTTATGGCATCCAAGGCAGAAAGGGTGATATGATTGGATCTAGGTGTCCTACTTGGTCTCCTTGTTGAAGCTGAGGTGGAAAGAGAATACGACAGTTAGTGCCAGAGCCACCTCGTCCCAGTGTGGTATCATTTACCTTATCAGAGTCAGGAAAGTGGTCACCAGGAACACATGCATGACAAAAGTGACAAGTTCATTATAACTCCTATGTCCAAAGTGTAATTTCAATGTTCAGACCTACTATTCTGTATTCAAATCTAAATTGTCTATTTTGTGCATGTAACAGTTTATATTTACTTTAAATGTATTATTTATTTATTAAATTTAATCTGCCAGACATCTGCATTAGCCTGTATGCTGTCTGAGTCCCTCTGTAACAGTTAAGCTTTTTCTACATTACCTTCCCTTCCACCTAGTTTGGTATCATCTGCAAACTTAACCAACTACTGATTAAATTCCTGTCCAGATTGTTCATGCAAGTTATAAAGAACAGTTGCCCCAGCACTGATCCCTGATTGACACCATTTTTAACATCAATTAATTCTGACAACGTTTTCCTCAATATAATCCTTTACTTCTTTTGTTTTAGCCAGTTCTGCACCTATCTACACACTACACCCTGAACCTTATGAAAAGCCTTCAAGATAAATAATATCATATACACCTCTGTTATTGTATGCTTTTGTTTACTTTCTTACACAGTTCCAACATATAAGTAAAACATGACTTACTTCATCTGAACCCATTCTACACATGTGCTTCTTAATCTTTATTATTATTATTATTAATAATTGTGCCCATTAACTTACCTCTGATTAATTGTCTCGCTTCATCACATATCCATACCACTTATTTTACTTTCCCCTACTTTATTAGATATCTTTCCCACTTTTGTTGTACCTTTGATTGTCTCATTTCTAATTGTATCCTTGTTTGAAACTCTGCACATCCACCTCAACATTCTCACTTCTGCCACAACTAATTTCTTCTCGTGTGCTGACTGCCCATATGTCAGCACCATGTCTCATTGCTGTTCTAACCACTGTTTTAACAACTTGAACTTTCTCCTTAATTCTTCGATCACACAATACTCTTGATACCTTCTTCCAATTGTTCCATCCACACTTCACTTGTTCTCTGCATCTTGTTGGGTTATCCTGGGCTACCACTGATTCTAGATATTTAAATGTATTCACTCATTTCAGTAGCTCTCCCTGCAAGCTAACTTCTGAATCCTGATCATCATTAAACACCATATATTCAGACTTCTTCCTATTTATGTCCAATCTTCCATCTTCCAAAGCCCTTCTCCATTCTTCCGATTACCTATCCATTTTTTCTTTTTTTGGTGCTACAGAAAAACAATGTCATCAGCAAAAAGCATGCACCAGTGGGATTTATGTGATTCAACACATCCCTAACCAGATCAAAGAGGTAAGTACCTAAAGAAGAACCCTGGTGCAGATTTACTCTAACTAGGTTCTTGTTCACCTTGTTATTTTAGTATCTTTATATTCTAGCTCACCTTTACTATTCCTAATACTCCTCACCTCCTTCCTGACTATAGTGTGGTGGTCTTTACTTATTTTATTTAGTGTATTTTAGTGTATTGCCATACTTAACAAAACTAATAAAAGTGTATCGAACATCTTGCTTATTATTGTTGAAACCTAATAAGTGATTTTACAAGTCTTCAATTTATCCATCCATTGACTTAATCCATTTAGGGGACAATAAGTACACAGGGTTCTCAGTTTGCCCAGTAGCACCAGAAGCAGTATGAATTCACTCTTAGTGGGATGCCAGTTATACAGGAACAATTTGGAGTCACCAGTCAACCTAAACTGCCTGTCTTTGAGATGCAAGAAAAAAACAAGAGTATTTTAAGAGCATAGGGGGAATGTGCGAATGCTAATAACCATGCCTGGATTCAAACATGTCTACCTAGAGCTATGAGCTGTGAGTGCACTGAATAATTGATCTTTTCAATCACTTTGAAGATAAGTTCTTTTCGTTTCTCTTGATGTTGAGTTGGTGGACTGAGGTGCATGTCTGCAGATCATGTTTTGCATGAAGATGACCAAGTAGCTTGGTCACTCAATCACATTTTAATGGCTTCTTCTGAATACCCTGTTTCTACTCTGCCTTGCTAGAAAAGTGAAATGTCTTCTCTTCATGAATCTGAATGTGTGCGCTGCATAACAAAGACTGTGCTCCCACTATGACAAGTCATGTTGAGTGGCCACAAAGTCACTTCATTAGAACCTACATGGGGCCTGTTGTTGTGTTTTAGGAGCACAATACTGGGGGCATCACTCAAAAGATCTTTGCCTAGCAGTGATAAATTTACTATAGTTGCATGTCTTAAACAATTACATCTTGCGTGCATGAGTCTGTTTAGAGGTAAGAACTGATGTCAGTTAGGTCTTACAAGGTGCAGCACTATTGGTTTTAATTTATACAAGTAATTTAGATAAACTTGACACAAACAAAGGATTAGAGAGAGATAGCTTGGAGGCAAGACTGACAAAAATGTATTTGAAGACGTTGATAGAAGATCTGCTCGACAGGTAAAATGACTCAGGGAAAGCAATAAGCAAAGAATTAAAAAGGCAGCTCCCATGTAAAGAGGCATTCCTGAAAGCAGATGCAGGGACACAGTCATTGAGAGAAGAGTGTATACAGAAGCTGAGAAATTCATCTTGCACCCTCAAACATAATAACTTACTCAGTATTTAGGAACAGTCATCAGTTGTTAACACAGGCAAGGCAGTTAACCAACTCACTGCTGGGTCACGGTGCATGAAATTAATTAGCACAGCATTACCACATCAAATCAACTGCTTTCTACTTTGTAAATGTACTACTGTGCATTTTTGATTTTTATATCAGTGGATCAGTATATAAAGAGATTTGCAGTATTTATTACAAAGATGAAATACATTTTAAAGTATGTCTGGTTTCTTATTATAATACCGTTCAATTAAATGTGTTCTGTTAAAGCTCGCCTTTTAGTTTTGCAGTGGAATTAGACAACATTCAGACCCTGTCACTCTCAGCACAGAAATTTAAATTTCAATGGATACATTTGCCATTTTTGCCCATCAATCTACATTCAATAATCCAAAATGACAAAGTGAAAAAGATGTTTTCAGAAAAGTTTGCAAATGTATGAACATTTAAAAATTGGAATATCTCATTCATAAGTATTTAGACCATTAAATCAGTACTTTTTAGAAGCCCCTTTAGCAGCAATTATAACTTCTTGAGTAAGTCTCCAATAGCTATGCACATCAGGATTTGGGTAGTTTATCCCATTCTCATGGCAGATCCCCTCAAGCTCCATTAGATTAGATGAGAAGCATCTGTAAACTGCCATCTTCAGATCTCTCCACAGTTGTTCTTTGGGGTTTAAGTCTGGGCTTTGACTGGCCCACTCAAGGACAGTCAGAGACCTGTCCCTGAGCTACTCAAGCATTGTCTTAGCTGTATGCTTTGGATCATTGCTGGAAGATGAACCGTCACCCTAGTCTAAGGTCACATGCACTTCCTAGCAGGTTTTTTTCATGGACCGCTCTATATCTGGCTACATGCATTCTCCCTCAGCTCTGACTAGTCTCCCTGTCCTCACTTCTAAGAAGCCTCCCCATAGTATACTGCCACCACCATGCTTCACAATAGGGATGGTATTAGGCGGTGATTAGGTGACGGGTATGTAGTGCCAGGTCTTCAATGTACATAGTGCATGAACTTATGACCAAACAGTTCCATAATGATCTCATCAGGCTTCTATGTAGACACTCTACCATAAATGCCTGATTGGTCGACTGCTGCTGAGATAGTCATCCTTCCTCATGTTTTCCCATCTCTGCAGAGGACTTCTGAAGCTATGTTAGAGTGTCCATTGTGTTCCTCTGTCACTTCCCTGACCAAGGCCTTTCTTGTCTGGTTACTCAGTTTGGCCAGATTGTCAACTCTAGGAAGAGTCCTGGTGGTTTCAAACTTCTTCCATTTCATAATTACAGAGGCCATTGTGCTCCTGGGAACATTTAATGGTTTACTATTGGTTTTATAAGCATGCTCTGATTTATTATACAGTTTTATCATGGAGTCTCCAGCGAGGTCCTTGAGATTCATGGTTTAGTTATTGTCATGACATGCAATGTGAATTCTGGGATCTTACAATATATATACGCTATGCCCAGTCAATTCAGTTTGCCACAGATGGACTCCAATCAAGTTCTAGACATATCACAAGGATAATTAAAGCAAACAGCACGCTTCTGACTACAATCTGGAGTACCACAACAAAGTTTCTGAAAACGTATATGAATGAGAGATCTCAGTTTTTAATTTTTTGTACATTTGCAAACCTTTCTTAAAACATGTTTCTACTTTGTCATTATGAGTAATTATTAAGTGTATGTCAATGGTCAAAAATTACAAATTTATCTATTTAAAATTAAATCTACAACAAAGTAAAGTGTGCAGAAAGTAAAGGGGTCTGAATATTTTTGAATCCACTGTAAGTCCAGTGTTCTACACACTATTACAGATGTACCTATCCATCCACTTGCTAAATTAGTTTAATCAGAAAACTGTCCAAAAGGATCAAACACAAGGCATAAACCAACCCTGTGTCAATATTGTATCTCAAAATAGACTCTCTTGACTCCACTAGTTTAATTTGGGTTCATTAATTAACTCGACCCTAACATCTTAGGAATATGGAAGGATAAAATGAATAGTGGTTTCAATTGAAAATCAAGTCACCATGAGTGCAGAGTTTATATTATAGTTTCACTTCAGCTTCATGGAGTTTCCCTTGATATTTCAGACTACTTCTGCATCACAATGATGTGTAAGATAAGCTGATTGGCTCCTCATTTTATTTTAATATTACTGTATAACACATGCTTTTCTTCAGCCCATTGTAAAGTGTGGTATAAGGTAAAGATGATCTGACTGATGATATGCATAAATAATGGCATATAAGCTCTTAATTGTTTTTTCTTTTCGTTTTAGATTTCCTTCACAGTAAACATTATTGATTTATTAACCACAGAAAATAATAGCTTCAGTCACTAATATAAGACTGAAAGTATTAGATCAAGACAAGCATGAAGTTTAACCAGCAGGTAGAAAGCTAACAACATGCAGGTTCTGTATAAGTATTGCATAGAGAGAAGAAGAAAAGTCTTAATGGGGAAGTGTTCTATACTGAAGGTAAAAGTGAGCCCTGTGGAGGCACACTTCACAGCTGAGGATGGTGCCTTTGTCATGCTGAACAGTGGCACAGAAGTGTGAAAAGGTAGATTGACTCCCTTCAAGCAGTTAACAGCTCACTTAGATTCTCAGTGAAAATTACCCCATACTGGGCTTAAGAAATTGGGATTAGGGTGGGACGCATATTTAATAAGACTCTTTAGAGCCTTGACATTCATCAAGTGAAACAATGGACAAATAAAATGGATCTTTGCTAATGTTTGCTTATGCTTTCTAACTACAATAAAGGTGAGAAACTGTGTACTCCTATTTATAATTTAGACTTATCCTCATACAATTTAAAATCTAACTGCTTTGACACTTGCTTGTGGAGATTCAGACAGCCTGGCCAGGGTGCCCACCACTGGGCTTCTCCGTATTTACCAGTTAAGCTCAAAAGAGTGGTGGTTGGTGATGCAGTGAGCAGCACTGCCCTCTCATGGATCCAGTGCATTGTGTCATGCATGCAGACTTTGTATGGTCTCCCCATGTCTGTGTTGGATTTCCTCAGGTTATTTCAGACATGCTGGGTAGAATAAGTGAGGATCTCAAATGGTTTAGTGATTGAAGGTGACATCAGTTTGTGGGTGAGTACTATGAAGCAATGGCACCCTGTCCTGGGCTGTTTTCTGCCTTGTGCCCAGTGCTTCCTGGATGGGCACCAGCCTCCATGACACTGAATTGAATTAATCAGATTTGAGAATGCTGTGGTGGGTGATTCTCTAAAAACTGCATGGTATATAATAGTAGAATCTGAGTTTTAGATTCACAGCTCAAAAATAAGGCTATGATTAGCTCTCTCAAATATGAAATTTAGATCATACCATGAAGGAATAAATCAATCAAGTATAATCTTTGCTTGTATATATGAGTAGATGTTGCCATACCAGTGTTCCATTCCTCTAAGGTAGGGGTGTCAATCTTTGGGCCCAGAGGGCCACAGCAACTGCAGATTTGCATTCTAACCCATTTCCTAATCAGTGACCAGTTTTCACTACTAATTAACTTCTTTTCTCTTTATTTTAAAATACCTGTTTTTAAGGATTCAGTCCTCTGAATGTATTTCTTTCTTCATTAAATGACAAACAGAAATTTGATGTGAAACGAGCCAAAAGATGACCAGCTAAACTGGGATTTCAAATTCCAACCAATTTCACTCCAACCGATCTCTTAATGAGAAGCTGATTCTTGCTGTTAATTAAACCCGTTATTTAATTCCGTGGTTTGTTGCTGTTCTCATTCTGCCACAGCAGACATTTCAAAAACTGTCGATTTTTCTGCTTTTTCTAAGAACACCGTCAAAATGTTTTGGTGACCTGAGAGATCAACCTTACTAAGACCTTCACCTTTCTTTATTTTCTGATATTGTGAGCTGGTCATGTGGTGGCTTGTTTTGTTTCTCATTTTTGTTTGACTGCTAATTAAGGGGGTAGCGCAGTGGTAGAGCTGCTGCCTCGCAGTTAGGAGACCTGGGTTTGCTTCCCGGGTCCACCCTGCGTGGAGTTTGCATGTTCTCCCTGTGTCTGCGTGGGTTTCCTCCGGGTGCTCCGGTTTCCTCCCACAGTCCAAAGACATGCAGGTTAGGTGGATTGGCTATTCTAAATTAGCCCTAGTGTGTGCTTGGTGTGTTTGTGTGTGTCCTGTAGTGGGTTGGCACCCTGCCCAGGACTGGTTCCTGCCTTGTGCCCTGTGTTGGCTGGGATTGGCTCCAGCAGACCCCTGTGACCCTGTGTTCGGATTCAGCGGGTTGGAAGATGGTTGGATGGATGCTAATTTAGGAAAAAGAGATTACTAAGGGGCCTGAGTCAAGTTAATTAAAACTAAGATGAAAGAAGTTAATTAGCAGCGAAAACAAGTCACTAATGAAGAAGATGGTTAGAATGAAAACCTGCAGCCGCTGCGGCCCTCCAGGACAGTATTTCAACACCCGTGCTAAGGTATACATATAGGGAAAGCTGGCTTTTTAACAGACTTTTTTTAGAACATTAGAGCAACCTAGTCAAGAACAGGCCATTCAGGCCAACAAAGCTGGCAAGTCCTATCCACTTAATTCTTCCAGAACAGACATCAAATCTAGATGTGAAAGTCCCAAAAGTGCTACTGCATTCCACACTACTTGGTAGCTAATTTAATGTGTTTATGTTTCACTGTATGAAGAAAATCTTAATGTTTGTGTGAAATTTACCTTTAACAAGTTTTTAACTGTGCCCCTTTGTTCTGGATGAACTGATTTTAAAATAACAGTCTCAATCCACTGTACTAATTCCCTTCATAATTGTAAACACTTTAATCATGTCTCTTCTTAATCTCCTTTTGTTAAAACTAAAAAGGCTCAGGTCTTTTAATCTTTTCTCATAACTCATCCTCTATATCCCTGGAATCAGCCTAGTTACTCTTCTCTCGACTTTTTCCAGCGCTGCTGTGTCTTTTTTGTAGCCTGGAGGCCAAAACTGCACACAGTACTCCATATGAAGTCTCACCAGTGCATTATAAATCTTTAGCATAACCTCCTTGGACTTGTACTCTACACATCGTACATAACCTAACATTCTGTTAGCCTTCTTAATTGCTTCTGAACACTGTATACCAGTTGACACTATTGAATCCACTATGACTCGTAAATCCTTCTTCTAAGGTGTACTTTTGATTTTCAGACCTCTTTTTGGGTATTCAAACCTAAATTTTTTACTTCCTTCACGTAATACATTACATTTACTTGGATTAGACACCTTCGGAATCCTTGAACATGAAATGACCATTTTCAAAGTATAGTCTGTCTGTACTTTTGTGATAGGATGTGAACCCGTGGACATGGTAACTCAAAAGCCAATCTCTCAGCCCAAACAGAATTTAGCTCGGTTCTTAGCCTTGTTAAATGCTGAAGGGTAAAATCATTCTAACAGATTTTTACATCCCACAGGGACAAAAATTTTGACTTTCAGATCTGAACAGATTGATGCGCTTTGAGGACCCCTGCCATAATGTGAATACTTTAAGAGAGATGTTCTCTCTGTGTATGTGAGTTTGCTGACACAACTAAAAGATTTTCCTATACAGATATAAATATAGTGTAAAAGTGTTTTAAAATCACAGCTTTACAGTTTGTAGAGAAAGTCATGTTCTGTGTGCCTCAGATTTTACTATACAATGAAGACAACACAACACCAATTTAGTTATACTGATAGAAACTAAAATAATAAAATCATCATTGGCAGTGCTCTTGCTTACCCATTTTTCTGGGCACTGCAATAATTTTAAAATACCACCTCTAGTGTACTTAAAATGTGGCTACTGAAGACAGGAAAACAACTCAGGAAAAAAACATAAAATTCTTAAGTCACTTTCCGCTGTTTTCAGAAAACAATACCTGGGAGACTGTAAAAAAATGAATATAAAATGAACAAGTATATTCATACTTATAGTTATTGGGAAGTACGTATGAAATATTTATCTAACCATTTAAATATTACAAAAACAATTCCAATGTTTGCTTCAAGCAGTTCCTCCAAAGTTTTCAGGAGTGGCTGTAAATGGACATTACAACCAGAAAGGACAGACTAGGCAAGAGAGATTTGTTGTTTCATGAATTTGTAAGTGAGAACTGAGTTTCATGGAGAAGTACAGAGAGAATGTGAGTGCGCTTTTGCAGAAATTAAACTGTACATGGTACATGTATTACATGCATTCTGGATTTTTTTACTTAAATGGAATATTATCTGAATTTTAGATTTATCCCCTCTTGGATCAAGAGATGCTAATGATATATGACATGACAAGTCCACTTAATTCATAAATGTTCAAAATAGCACATCCATGCTACATACAGTGCATACAAAGTTAAACATTCCAACTGCACTAGACATTTGTTTACTTTTCAGAATAAAAAATAACTGATCTAATATTCATATTCCTAGCATATATTCACATTTCAGTCCACTGTATCACTGAATTTATCACTTTGGATGTTTGAGAGCTTCCAGCATCTGGAAAATCCTGTATGATCTCAATGACATATGGCCAGGGTGTCCTCCTTGAGTGTACCAATGGAGTGGAGCAAGAACATAATGGAATCAATGGCTTAGACTAGAAAAACATAAAAGCCCAGGGGCATGAAAGTTTCTTAGCAATAACCATTTGATTCTTCATAATTTGGTAGCCAAATATAATGTATAGAATACAGTCGATTCTGGTTAATCGGACCAGCCGCTTATTTGGACCGAATTATTACATAAGCCTAATATTGTTCACTTATTTGGACCAAAATTCAGTTTAATCGGACCAAAGAACATGACAGAGAATAAGAAAAAGAAGCCACAAGTCGCCCGTGGAAAGTGGATGTAAAGCAGGTCAGCAACATCAGGAGGATCCCTAGGCTCCCCAGGAGAATTTATGCTTTTATCAAAGGTCAGGAAGTCCGAAAATCTGTACCAAGTGCAAACCAGTGGGGGTGAACATGCCTGCCCTTTCTTTCCTAAAACGGACCGCCCAGTAGCCGGCGACATGAAGTCGAGCGTAAAAAAGTGCAGTGCATAAACAGAATGCATCAGATCACACTAGACAAGTTCTTCAAACGTTGACTGGAATTTGGTAATGGAACCTTTTTTATTGTGCTTCGCATGCTGAGTGTCGTGTAGATCGTTTCGAAGAATTTGTAGATTTCTTTTTCAATAAACAAAGTTGTAAGCAACCGTACATGTACATGTACGTAGTTCTTGTTTGTACGTTCGCCATTATGCGTGTGCAGCACAATAAAAGTCATAATGACATTTTAATATGTTACTTATAGCACGTCCCGTCTTGGTTGCATATGTATAGGGCATGTTCGTGTAATCGGACCAGCCGGTTATTAGGACCCAAATGATCGCGTCCAGATGTGGTCCAATTAACAGGAATCGACTGTATGTCTATATGAAATATACAGTATTGTATGTTATTTGTTCTGCCCCTTATAATGTTACTGAGAAGTTTAAGAGTTGCTATTCGGCTGCGTGCTACTTAGGGTTTTCAAAGTTTTTAATAATTATAAATAGATAACTTTTTTATTTTGCAATTATTTTCTTTTGTTCTAAATGTTCTTATACCATTATAGAGCATTTAGGACCAGTGTAGAATAACCAGTTAGTCTAACCAGTTTAGAAAAAAACTGTTAGTTTAACATCCACATGTTAGGTGTCATGTAGAAAAGTGGCATATGCTGAGAAATGCAATGAGAACAGGTTGTGAATAAGCCGGCTCCACATGCAGCTGAATTCAAATCCCACAAGGAGCTGGGAGGCATGAAGGTTAAGACCTGCTCCACTACACTGTCTGAAAGCAGACCAAGTTTAAGAAAGGAGCTTTGCAAATGTTGTTGATTTAGAATTTAAACATTTTGTTTTAAGCTGTATTTTATGAAAAAGGATCATTATACCATTACACTAAATAAAAATGCCAGCCAAATTATATAAAATATTAACATTTTAGATAATGATGATCTGGCTGTTTTGGCAACACTTGCATGCATTGAATAATGCAGTCTCACTTCTGATCTATACTAGATAACGTTCTATCATTTCCTTGTTTGTACAATAAATATTACTTCTTTCATTCCAAATCACAGTTGTGGGTTCTAAGAACTTTTCTGGGAAACATCAGGCACGAGACCCTTGGATATATCAACACAGGGCCAATTTAGAACCACCAATCAGACAACACAGAAGTTGGAGAAATGGGAAGAAAAGTGGTGTACCTGGAGAAAAAAGTGCAAGGAAATATAAACAAGTGCTACATCATCAGTTACTTGGTGTGAGATCCAAACCCAGGATGTAGAATTTGTGAGGCAGTATCAGTAACCACTCCGCCACTGTACACCACCCACTTTATTCAGTATAAACATATGCACAACATTTTTCCAAATATTTAGACTGGTTCAGCAAGCCCCTTATTTATTCTATCTGCTCTATGCATTTTATGCAAACTGCAGTAAAGTACACATCTCTCTATTATATAAAAAAAAACTTGGAACGAGATGAGACCTCTTCAGAGAGACGAGATGTGACTTTCTCAGAAAGACAGTTTCATGTCTCGCGAGACTAGACTTTGTGCCAAGAGATTTAATCATACCAGGGGCCAGAAAAAGACAAAGAGTAGATGACAAAGTAGAACATTGTAAAGAATTCAAAAATGTTGGCGCGATACACATGCAGAGCAGGTTAGAGATAATGGAAGTAGGAAAATTCAAAAGTCTCAAAAAATGATAGTAAAGATCGCATTAGCACAAACAAATGGAAAATATCACTTGGTGAAATAAAGGAACAGTGAAAAGAGATTGAATAGTGTTTAAGGATATCTGGGGGAGAAGAGAGACAAGGCAGTGAGACAAAAGGACAGCTGCTGTACAGGCTTTTAAACGTTTGAAGCACCACACGAGATGCAGATCAATCATATTGTTGTTGTTGTGTCACGGCAGCAGCAACAAGCCAGCACTTGATCGCGCAAAGAGGAGGTAAAAAAAAAACTATTTGTTTTCCATTGTATCACCATTTAAGAGGGGCTTTGGAGGATCGACCATGTCTCCTTAGGATGCATTCAGCCCCTCTCTTCACAACGACTCGTAGCACAGTGTGGGGGGTCTTTTTTGGTGAGCGAAGCCCCCTAGTTTAACTTAAAAACAGGCAGCCTAGCTCGCATTGATAAATGAGAAAATATCCAATCAAAATAATATAACGGTCCTGCAATGCTACATGATTTTTATAGCAATTTTCAGTTGCAGGTTTCATTTACATAATCTTAGTGAGTCGGGGCAGTCGTGCCGCATGCTTGTGACTACCAGCCCTGTAGCTTGACATTATCTAGGAACTCAGTCCTAATCCAGCCTGCAACTCCCCCCTGGCAAAATCAACAGGGTTAATTTTGTCATAAAGGTGGGCTGACCATACCAATTTCTATACTAAAAGCTGAATCTACTGTATATATAGGGACTGTGCTTTTTCTATTACTTGCATATAAAGTGTGCATTGATTTACTGTTATCTATTATTTTTTTGGTATTTCTTCATTCTTCTTTTTATCAATTTCTATTTTTTTTCTCTTGTAACCTTTTCTTTGACAACTTGTAAAGAACTTTGAGCTACATCTTATTTATGACAATTAGCTGTAGACAAAAATGTTGTTTTATTAGAACCAATGAACATTAAGCAAGAAGTGCAATTTAGGCATTGCAGTTGCAAGAAAGCAAAGGAAGTGCATTTTTCTGGTCTTAACAAACAGAAGCGAGGCTCATTTGTCTGATGTTTCATTATTTGTATGTCATTAGAGAATGAAAAAAATAAAGAAATAAAGAAAAGGGCATTGATTGCCACTGAACTCGCCAAACCTCAAAAAGCATTCGTATAGCACTGGTGTGGTTAGACAGACAGCATGCTGCTGGCTGTCAGAAAAAGGGGTGACCTTGTGAAACTTTGAAATTGTGAACCCGTGCAGAAACGTCACCACATATTCATTTAATTTGTCATGCCCTGCAATTCCTCGTCTTTGTTATCTGACGGCTTCACTCAATGAGGTCAGCAAACTGAACTTGTCAAGTTTGACATTCCCTTCAAATAGTTGTGTAATGTTAACTTTGGCTTAATTTTGATAGACCATTAGAAAACAGAGTTTTCTCACTTACCTGACCGTCCTCTTTTAATTTTGTGTGCCATCTCCATTTAAATACTGACATAGCATTTATGGAGGACATCAAAGCGTATGTTTCAGTTCTGCTTACACATTGCTCAGACTGTCTACATCAGGGGTGCCCAATGCGTCGATCGCGATCGACCGGTAGATCGGAAAGGGAGTGCAGGTACAAAGTAGATAGCGTTGCATTCAGAAAATGTTTTTTTTTAATGTTAGTCTATCATCTATTCTCCCTATGGCATTACTTGATTGACATACAGGGCGGCCAGTCTGAGATCTCTTTTCTTCTAACACACTGGTCATCCCGGACGCACGATCAAACGAGCGAGCTTCTGCAAAACTCCAGCTATCTAAGTGGTCTAGTTAGCCTTCCAATTTATATCGACTAAAGATGGGATTAAAAAAAATGTTTGGGGAGGGTATGGGCTGGATGTGGAGTTGGATTTTTTTTCTCACAATGTCACAATCGAAGTGCGTTTGTCTGATCTGTCAATCTATTATTGCTTTTCCAAAAAAGGAAAATGTCGAAAGGCACTTTCGAACTGTTCATAAAACTACGGAACTGACTTCCTTCCGAAAAGCAATCTGAGAAAGAGAAAGGAGAGGGAACTAAAATCGCAGTTAATCGGGCAGCCGTCATTTTTCACTCGGCTGAATTCAAAAGCAAAGGCAGATACACCGAAGCATTGGTTTGCGTGATATTTGGGGAACATCCAAAACCTCGTGTCAGAGCTGGAGACACAATTTTCAATCTGCTCTGTAGCATATGCGTGTGCGCAACTTGACAGCATACGCTACAGAGGAGATTGAAAATTGCCTGTCAGACTTTGACAGACGGTTTCAAGACTCGGCTTTACTTGAGCCAATCGCTACATTTAATTGCTATCCATTTAGGGAAGATGTTGAGGGTGATTCACTCGCATCAAAAATTGCAACACTGTTTCACCTAAAACTAGTCTACAGTGGAGGATGACATTCAGCTGAAGTCTGGGGCTCTTGGACAGTTTTGGAACTTACTCACAGAGGAAAAGAACCCAAACATGAGGAAATGTACTACCTCCTTGACTGAATTATTCGGCTCTACTTATTTACGCGAGTCAGCCTTTTCCCACATAAAGATTATTAAAGCCAAATACTGTAGTGGCCATAAATGTATTGAATTATTATTGTACTATAAAGGTTATTCAGTTATGCAAGGTACGACAACATATATTTTATGTATAAAGTATACACAGTATATATACCTGGAAAAAGAAATCCTCCTGGATATCTATACTGATATAGACTGGGTAATGTGTTAGGAACGAAAGGATGCCACATCGTTTGATGGAAATGAAAATGATCAACCTACAGAGCCCTGAATTCAAAGACGCCCCAAAAATCAGAGTGAAAAAATTATGTGGCAGGCTAGTCCATTTTGCCAAAATTTAATTGCAGCAACTCAAAATTGTACGCAGCACTTTGTATGGCCCCTGTGTTCTTGTATACATGCCTGACAACATCGGTGCATGCTTCTAATGAGATGACAGATGGTGTTGTGGGGGATCTCCTCCCAGATCTGGACCAGGGCATCACTGAGCTCCTGGACAGTCTCAAGTGCAACCTGGTGGCATTGGATGGACCAAAACATAATGTCCCAGAGGTGTTCTATTGGATTTAGGTCAGGAAAGTGTGAAGGCCAGTCAATGGTATCAATTCCTTCATCCTCCAGGAACTGCCTGCATACTCTCACCACATGAGGCCAGGAATTGTCGTGCACCAGGAGCCACTGTACCAGGATAGGGTCTGACAATGGGTCCAAGGATTTCATCCTGATACCTAATGGCAGCCAAGGTGCCTTTGTCAAGCCTGTAGTGGTCTGTGTGACCCTCCATGGATATGCCTCCCCAGACAATCATTAACCCACCACCAAACTGCTCATGCTGAATGATGTTACAGGCAGCATAATGTTCTCCATGGCTTCTCCAGACCCTTTCACTTCTGTCACGTGCTCAGGGTGAACCTGCTCTCATCTGTAAAAAGCACAGGGCACCAGTGGTGCATCTGCCAATTCTAGTATTCTATGGCGAATGCCAATCGAGCTGCATGCTGCTGGGCAGTGAGCTCAGGGCCCATTAGAGGACATGGGGCCCTTGGGTCACCCTCATGAAGTCTTTCTGGTTGTTTGGTCAGAGACATTCACACCAGTGGCCTGCTGGAGGTCATTTTGTAGGGCTCTGGCAGTGCTCATCCTGTTCCTCCTTGCCCAAAGGAGCAGATACTGGTCCTGCTGATGGGTTATGGACCTTCTATGGCCCTCTCCAGCTCTCCTAGAGTAATTGCTTGTCTCCTAGAATCTCCTCCATGCCCTTGAGACTGTGCAGGGAGACACAGCAAACCTTCTGGCAATGACACGTATTGATGTGCCATCCTGGAGAAGTTGGACTACCTGTGCAATCTCTGTAGGGTCCAGGTATCGCCTCATGCTACCAGTAGTGACACTGACTGTAGCCAAATGTAAAACTAGTGAAGAAACAGTCAGAAAAGATGAGGAGGGAAAAATGTCAGTGGCCTCCAACTGTTAAACCATTCCTGTTTTGGGAGTCATCTCCTTGTTGCCCCTCTAGTGCATCTGTTGTTAATTTCATTAACACCACAGCAGCTGAAACTGATTAACAACCCCCTCTGCTACTTAACTGACCAGATTAATATCCCATAAGTTTCATTGACTTTATGCTATACTCTGATTAAAAAGTGCTCCTTTAATTCTTTTGAGCAGTATATATATAATTTTTAATGTAGGTAGATCATTTTGACCTGGTCATTTTAAAAGTAACTCTCAAGCCGAAAAAGTGTGGGCACCCTTGGTCTACATCATAATCAGTGCCAGTTTCTTCCAGTGTAGAGTAGAAGAGCCATAAGAACCATAACACACTTCGAAAAGCACAATAGAGAGCCAATAAAAAGTCCAGTTTGTTTGTTTTAAGGTCTGCTGTAAATCTAGAAGGGCTTTTAGCTAATAGAGCAGTACAACGCATTATACAGAAGTGAACAAAGGTGTCCCAGTGACAACTCCGGCCCTAACTATGGTTGCTTTTGTTTTTATTTGTCAGCTTGGATGGCTGGCTTGCTTGCTTATTGTTAAATATACTATTAACCATGCAAGTCACCTCTAGCCATTTAATTACCTCTTTTTATTTTAGATTCTGGATTGAATCTTTCTCTTTGCCTCTAGATATAGACTGACTGACTAATGCTGTGTAGCTTATATTCTTCTTTAGGGTTCTAGCTTTAGTTGTAGTAAGAGGTTAAATTACAATGTCTGAGCAGTACTACCTCTTGACAAGTCGACAACAAAGGATCGAAATAGGCATGCTGTTAGCAGGACAGATGGTGGCACTTTACATATGAGGTTCAGTCCTCCCACCAGTTAGATTGCTACATGAATACCTTCTTGTTGATACTATTCATTTATTTATTTTCTGAACCCTTTTTGCCATTATATAGTGACATGATCAGTCAGGGAGTGACAGAATTCAGGAACCTTTTACTGCGTATTTTAATGCAAAACAAAGATTGATATTTTGGTAGCTTGCATTTTTGGGGTTTACTTGATGGAGGCCATTCTTCACAGCAGCATGGCAGTTTGCTGACATGTTGTTTTGAACTAAGTCGTTGTTTGACTGTGTCATATGGTTCTGCAGATAGTTTGTGTGAAACAAAAAAGCATGTGGCAATTCAAAATGAAACTAAAAATGATTGATCCCACACACAGAAAACCTTTCCTTGTAATTCCCCATATTACTGAAATTGTTTATGTGCTGTATTACCATAAGCCTGCTTCTTTTACAAGATTTTTGAAGCACATTGCATGTTGAGAAATGCATAGTTACATTTGAGCTTGTTAGAAAACCATGCAAGGAGACACTATGGCTATCACAGCTCCAGTGACCTGGATACAAGTCCTACACCAGTCATTCAGGGTTATTTTGTTTTAGGTACTCTGCTTTCCTTTCATATGCTTAAAATATATATGTTAGGTTAAGTGGAGAATATAAACCATGGGTGTCAAACTCAAGGCCTGCTTGACAGATCGGCCCTTGAAGTCATATATTCATGACCCATGATGATTGATAGTTTTCTCAAAGACCATCTTTAATGTGAGTTTCATACATAGATTGCATCCAAAAAAAATGTATTCAGGATACATTTAACATTTTACATTAAAATGCATCTGCAGTGTTCTGCTGGAGTGTATCTGCACAACACAGCTATAAACCTCTGCCTGTTAAGAATGACCCAACAAGAAAAAGTGGAAAGTAGGAGACAGGCCACAATGTCATAAAAAACTTTAGTATTTTAGTGCAATGCCAAAGATGTGACAGTCTCATGAAGGCAAAGGTAGCTCCATTTCACATGCACATACCACTGCTAGCATTGTACTTAAAGGTGTCAGTGCTGGCCACCCTTCTGTGGTATTTTGTCGTGTAAAATTGTACTTTAATCTCTGTGGTCCTTTTATTATTGGTGGACAAAGTTAACAGGAAATTGGTAAATGTTTACCCTTGATTTACATTTACACATTGTAGTACTTGCCTATGTGACATTCATTCATATCTATAACATACAAATCAAGCACAGTGATATGGCAACCTCAGCTTCAAAAATTTAGCAGGGGTTAGCAGTTGACTGCTTCATCACTATCCCTAAAAGGACTACACAATTCCAACAGAACGAGCATAGCTTGCACCTGAACAGACATGCAAGACTTACCTCCACAAGGCCAGATTGCTCTTCTTGAAAGAGCAAAACAAATAACGAATCACTTGAACAAGAACACCCGGGCAGATGAGATCAATAAACAAGGCAAGTTCCTGTGAGGAAATATTCAGACTTCAATTTAATCATTACTTATGTTTATTTGCAGAGAAACCCAGCATTACATACTAGAAGTAAACAGATCGGTAAGTGAAAAGAAATGGAAAGAAGCAAACTTCAAAGAAGAATGAGTTAACAGCGAAAAGCACTTGTCAAAAATTACTGGAAACCTGATGAAACTTTTTCCTTGAAACTCTACTTGAACTTTAAATAAATTTTATTGCAGCACCGATCAA
Organism: Polypterus senegalus; assembly: GCF_016835505.1. Lineage (NCBI taxonomy): Eukaryota > Metazoa > Chordata > Cladistia > Polypteriformes > Polypteridae > Polypterus > Polypterus senegalus. The sequence continues at coordinate 130,387,944 of NC_053162.1, forward strand.
GACAAAAGACCATCTGACTGACTGAAATGATACAATCCTTGATTCCTGCTGTGGGAATATGGCAGCAAAATCTGCTGAAATAAAATACAATCCAGTCAGCGCTACAAGCCACTGCTCTCCGGGTTATGGAGGCACTACTGGTGAACCGAGTCAGAGGCAATGAGGAAGAATCACCTATGGTGGTCTGATTCTGTAACAACCAGGAATACTCCAACATCTAGGAAACCATGAAACAATAAACCACAGCAAGAAAGTGTAGCTGTGTCAATACCTAGATGTGCTGCTCCTTGTCACTTGCTCTAATGACCCCACTGAAACTTACATCCATCCATCCATCCATTATCCAACCCGCTATATCCTAACTACAGGGTCATGGGGGTCTGCTGGAGCCAATCCCAGCCAACACAGGGCGTAAGGCAGGAAACAAACCCCAGGCAGGGTGCCAGCCCACTGCAGGAAATTTAAATGCTTTCCTGAAAAAATGCTGACATTTTGTCTGACCACAAGGTACACCAAAGGTTTTGGGGAACCCTAAAAAAATCATCCCACCAACTACACCAAGTGTTTTGCTGTATAAAAGTGTTCACAAAAGATACTTTAACTTCTAAGGTTCTTTTTATAATTGTGGACAAGTTAATATTAGAAAATAATTAAATTATTAGTCTTCATTTACATTTTATTTAGCATAGCAGACCAAATTCTCTCTTTCTTTTAACTTGATTTTTATTTACATTAGTGATTGATTCTCCATTTGACCATATAAAAACAACACATAAAAGAATAAAACAATCCAAACAATGATCAATGGGTTTAGAAGTTTATTTATTGTTCATAAACTGCCTCTTCACAAAGCACATCCACCATTTGCATGGTTTATCTGGCTGGGTGTCAAAAACTTTTATCATATAGTCTTAAGCCAGTCTCCTGCCTGATTTGCTATAAACATGTTTGCTCCGTCCTGGGTATGATGTTAATCTACATCAAGCCCTGCATGTAGGCCTTCCAAACTTCAGGGAAAAACCTGGGGGTTGGTGGCAGATTTGGCACTCCAGCCATCTTAAAAAACTTCATACTGTTCCATTCCATCTGAACTAGTGTGGTGCTGAAGTGTCACCTGTTGCATGGCTATACTTGGGCCCTAAGCGTGTGCTCCTAACCATTCTCTAACAGTCACTTAAGTATGCAATAGAGGAGCTAGCTAGCAATACCTCTTTGTTCAGCAGACATTATCATCTAGAGATTGTTAAAGAGTAACGTTTGACGTTTTTGAGAGAGAGATCACCGCTACGTGTGTTTTAGAGGGTACCTGCTCATTGGCAGAAATATCACAGCCACATACTCTTCTCCCCATGTGGGAGACGCTCTCCCATCAGAGCTGAACATGATCACATACAGTGGCAACGTTTAACGTTGAAGTGTACCAGAGATACCTTGACAACTTTTTACATTTTTGGCAAAGAGATCACAACTACATTCTCGCCCCTGACAGCAAAACTGAAAATATTGTATATCAAGAGACCCTCAGATATGAAACCTATCAATGTAAATTCTTCTCAATACAAATTATTACTTGTTTTTATTTTTGTATGGATTTTTAAAGTTTGTCTTATTGCACTACTACGAGAGTAGAGCCGCGGGCGACAGCTTGTCTTATATAAAGCAGCCAGCATGACAGTATAAATTCAAAAGATTCTAAAAAGCTTTTTAGGAACACATCATAATCATCAAAGAAAAAAGGCAATTTTGGAACCCAATGCTTACCAACATAACAGACAAAGACTACAACAACTAGTAGTTGTTAACTTTTTGAGGGCTAAATATTTTTTTCAAAAAACTCAAAGTACACAAAACAATGGTTTCACACAGAAATCGACATAAAACATCTGTTGCTACGTGCTGTGGCTGCTTTTGGCGCATGTTCGGCATCTCTTGCAGCATTGTTTGAGCGGGGGCACCTCAGTGGTCAGCAGGAATGCAGGGTGGGCTGGTTATCTTCATACAGCAGGTCGGCAGTGGTGGCGGTCACAGTGTGACACAATATGGTTTGTGCCTCTCGTCATCAAGAGTGGTGGTCCTTCCAAGCGAACGCTGCTGTAGGCGCATCACGAAAGTGTTCAGTGCATACACGATCAGCTGGGGACCGATCAGATGATGCCGGTACCTCACTTTCGTTTTCAATATTCATCTCCAGATCACTTGCATCAAACTCGGAGTCTGACAAATCAGAGTTCTATTCAATGAAATTACATAAAACGTCCATGGAGTATTTGCTTTGCTTTGGTCTCTCGCCATTTTAGAGGTTGTTTGCTCTTCGCTACTCATGCACGCATATGCAATTGAGGTTAAATCAACAAAGCTATGTAACTTTCCTTCTAGCAAAGAGAGTCAAACTAAAATGTAAGGACAAGTTTTGTTGCAGTTTACAGCTGATTTACCCTCCTCTATCCCTGAATTTTGACAAAAGTCGACATCAGCCCTGAAAGAGTTAAAGTGCCTTTTGTGATCATGTTTTCACGAAAAAACATGCTGCCTAGCTGACTGATGCTAATACCCTTCATGATTCTTTTCAGTTTTCCACTGATTCAATGATGTATGTAGATATAGACACATTTGTGTTTCCACTTGTGATCCAATGGTGGTCTGTATGATTCATCACCAGTGCATTTGCAGTAGGTTTTGTAATGATTGTGCGATTGAGTGTGTGATGAGTGATTGTGACACATATTTATGCAAGGCGTAAATGGATGTACCCTGTTTAGCTACAAACTCTCAGATATGTCTTGACTGCCGCTTTCATTCAGCTTTATACACCGACTCAATGCCAATTTCAGTCCTGAAGCTGTTAGAAGCTTTTCAAACCCACTGCAATGTTCAAGAAAGAAAGGCTGATAAAGAGAAAAGATACAGTCAGGTCCATAAGTATTTAGACAGTGACACAATTTTGATAATTTTGTCTCTGTATACTGCCACAATGGATTTGTAACAGAGCAATAAAGATATTCAAGTGGTTTCATTCAAGCGGTTTAACAAAAATATTGTATGAGCTGTTTAGAAATGACAGACATTTTTATACACAGTTCCCCCTATTTTCAGGGGCTCAAAAGTATTTGGACAAACTAACATAATCATAAATATAATGATCAATTTCGACATTTGGTTGAAAATCCTTTACACTCAGTGACTTCCTTAAGTCTGGAACCCATGGCCATCTCCAAGTGCTGGGTTTCCACCCTACTGTTGCTTTGCCAAGCCTTTACTGTATCTATGTTCTGTTGTTGCTTGTTTGTTGGACTTTCTGCTTTCAGTTTTGTCTTCAGCAAGTGAAATGCATGTCCAGTTGGGATGAGGTAATTTGATTGACTTGGCCTTTGAATAATATTCAACTTCTTTGCTTTTGCAGTATGTTTTGACTCATTGTCCATGTGTGCTGTGTAGTGTTGTTCTATCAGTTTTGCAGCATTTGGCTGAATCTAAGCAGATAGTATATCCCTATCCACTTCAGAATGCATCCTGTTACTTCTGCCAGCAGTCATATCATCAATAAACACCAGTGACTGACGTCCATTGGCAGCCATGAATGATTATACCATAAAATTGCCTCCACCATGTTTCACAGATGATGTAGTATTGATCGGTTCAGGGGCCATTTCTTCTCTTCTCCATACTCTTCTCTTTCCAACATTCTGGTATATGTTGGTCTTAGTTTCCCTTGTTCAAAGAAAATTGTTCCAGAATTGCACAGGCTTTTAAAAGTCTAATCTGTCCTTCCTATGCTTGAGGTTTACCAGTATTTTGCACCATGTGGTAAACCCTCTGTCTTTACTTACATGTAGTCTTCTCTTGATTGTAGACCTTGGTAATGATAGGTCTTCCTCCCAGAGAGGTTCTTGGTTTTTGCTGTACAGTATGTTGTGAAGGGTTTCTTTTTCATCATACTCAGAATTCTGCAATCATCCAGCACAGTTTTTTTCGGTGGTTTTCCAGACCTTTTGGTGTAGCTGAGTTCACCAGTGCATTTCTTCTTTTTAAGAATGCATCAAATTTTGATGAGTTTGTTTTATTTTCTCAGCCTAAGGATGGACTGTTTTTACCTGCATGGACAGCTCTTTGGACCACATATTGAGAGTTCACAGTGACATTTTCCAAATACAAATTCCACACTTGGATTTAATTCCAGACAATTTACCTGCTTAATAGTTATTAAAATAATAAGGAAACTGCTCTCACCTGGCTAAAGAATGGCTTGTCAGTCAAATGTTCAAATACTTTTTATCCCCTGGAAATGGGGGGACTATGCAGAAAAATAAATGGCTCATTCATATTTTTGGTAAACCCCTTAAATGAAAGCTGAAAGTCTATACTTCAATCACATAATTATTACATATTTCAAATCCATATTGGTGGCATAGTGAGCCAAAATTATGAAAATTGTGTCACTGTCCAAATACTTTTGAGCCTGACTGTACTTTCAAAAGAGATATGAACAAATAATATATGATTGTGATGAGCACAGAAAGTCTTGTATGTACATTGCTTGTAAAGAAAATTTGGAGATAGTTGTTCATTAATATCTTCTGGCCTGAATTTGGCATATAAGGTTTCATATTGGGTGAGTTTGAAACCCCTCAAATCCATGCACATCATATTTTTGCAATTATCATTTTATTGAAATGAAACTACCAGAAAACAACCACTTTAAAAAAAATAACAGTCAACCTATAACACCCCAGCACCCTACTCACACCTGCCAAACCATAACCCAACTCACCTTTCACTAACTACGGGGCAGGTTTGATGCCATCGTTTTATTTTCCAAACATTGTCTTTTCCTTTGCTGCCATTTTTAAAGTGTTTTTTTTTTTCCTAACGTAAATGCTTATGTGAAGTAAATCACAGGAAGAGACTTTGGATGTTACCCTAGAAGCCCACAACACTCCTGCACAGTAACAGTCAATGAGATTCAGTGTTTTCCACATGTCAATACTAGTGCAATTTTGGGTTCAGGCAGTTGCTTAGTTTACTAAAATCACGAGCAAAGCCTTAGAAAATCTACTATGTTATACTGTATATACTGCTCAAAAAATTAAAGGAACACTTTTTTAATCAGAGTATAGCATGAAATCAATGAAACTTTTGAGATATTGATCTGGTCAATTAAGTAGCAGGGGGGTTGTTAATCACTTTCAGTTGCTTTGGTGTTAATGAAATTAACAACAGGTGCACTAGAGGGGCAACAATGAGATGACTCCCAAAACAGGAATAGTTTAACAGGTGGAGGCCACTGACATTTTTGCCTCCTCATCTTTTCTGACTGTTTTTTCACTAGTTTTGCATTTGGCTACAGTCAGTGTCACTACTGGTAGCATGAGGCGATACCTGACCCTACAGAGGTTGCACAGGTAGTCCAACTTCTCTAGGATGGCATATCAATACGTACCATTGCCAGAAGGTTTGCTGTGTCTCCTAGCACAGTCTCAATGGCATGGTAGAGATTCCAGGAGACAGGCATTTGCTCTAGGAGAGCTGGACAGGGCCATAAAAGGTCCTTAACCCATCAGCAGGACCGGTATCTGCTCCTTTGGGCAAGGAGGAACAGGATGAGCACTGCCAGAGCTCTACAAAATGACCTCCAGCAGGCCACTGGTGTGAATGTCTCTGACCAAACAACCAGAAAGACTTCATGAGGGTGACCCAAGGGCCCCATGTCCTCTAGTGAGCCCTGTGCTCACTGCCTGGCACCATGGAGCTCAATTAGCATTTGCCATAGAATACTAGAATTTGCAGTTCCAACTCTGGTACCCTGTGCTTTTCACAGATAAGAGTAGGTTTACCCTGAGCATATGTGACAGATGTGAAATGGTCTAGAGAAGCTGTGGAGAATGTTATGCTGCCTGTAACATCGTTCAGCATGACCAGTTTCGTGGTGGGTCAGTGATGGTCTGGGGAGGTATATCCATGGAGGGACACACAGACCTGTAAAGGCTAGACAATGGCACCTTGACTGCCATCAGGTATCGGGATGAAATCCTTGGACCCATTTTCAGACCCTGTGCTGGTGCAGTGGTTCCTGGGTTCCTCCTGATGCACTACAATGCCCGGCCTCATATGGTGAGAGTATGCAGAGGATGAATGAACTGATGCCATTGACTGGCCCCCACGCTCTCCTGACCTAAATCCAATAGAACACCTCTGGGACATTATGTTTCGGTCCATTTGACACTGCCAGGTTGCACCTCAGACTGTCCAGGAACTCAGTGATGCCCTGGTCCAGATCTGGGAGGAGATCCCACTATCCGTTGTCTCATTAGGAGCATGCCCTGGACGTTGTCAGACATGCATACAAGCATGTGGCGGCCATACAAACTACTGAGTACAATTTGGATTTGCTGCAATGAAATCTCGGCAAAATGAACTAGCCTACCACATCATTTTTTTGCTCTGGTTTGTGGGGTGACTTTGAATTTAGCCTTCTGTAGATTGATAATTTTCCTTTCCATCAAACAAGGTGGCATCCTTTTGTTCCTAACACATTACCCAGTCAATATCAGTATAGATATCCAGCTTGATTTTTTTTTCCCCCATTTTGATTTGATAAGTGCTTCTTTAATTTTTTGAGGAGTTTATTATTAGTCTAAGCGACAAAAAAAAAAACATGTGAAACTGTAAAGTGTTACTGTAATCAGACCTTGGATTGTAGGGTAATATAGTGCACTCAATTGCTCCCAACAAGAGTTTCAAGATTTAACTGAACATCCATATAACAATGTATCCTACCTAATGGTAAACATAACATTACCACAGATTTCAATAAATTGCTTCTAAGAACTTAACCATTTTTAGTTATAGGTCAGATTTACCAATATTTATGCTTTTGTTTGGTTTTTTTTCCTGTAGAATTTATCAAGCACTAAGGCAAATCAAAATGAAAGAAGAAATATTCTCAGGGCCAGGCAGGAGTGTAAACCAAAAAGGAACTCAACTAAAGTACCAAAAAACAAAATGCAAATCAAAAGTCAAAGAAACAGCAAGGTTTCTAAGTAGATGATGAATTCGATAAAACACACTGCAAGAATTCTTGATGCAGGGAATAGTTTTCTGCCATCCTATAAAATGTAGGCATGATGATGATACACTTTGGACTTCTGGCCAGCACATGGTAACAACAAGAAGGCTATATTAACAATAAGATGACCACAGCCATTCAAAAATTACCAAATGGTGGCACCTACAATTGAAAACAAAATACAATATGGCAGAGTGATGTCTCTTAAAATGAGAATAAGAAATAATAAAATAATCAAACTTAAAATATACGAAAAAAGTGTAGCAATAGAATCTTCTTGTTCTATTTCCTTAAATCATGACATTTTGAATGCAGTATATGGCCTTGAAATGCACCAGAATCTTAAATTACCCTTCCTTATGTAAATTGTAGAGCAGACCCCAGCTGTGGTTGAAGTGAATTGAGCTAGAAGGATGATGAGCCTTTATCCTAACAAACTAAAGGCAATGTCACATAATGTGACTTCTAGTAGTGGGGTATGTCAGATTTTTACAGCGCAGTCGTTGCTCTTGTTACCTAACCATGCCAATTTATAGGACTGAAAAACACAGCCAATGTCACATTTAGCAACTGAGTGCCGACTTTTCAATACAGTTGTACTTCTGGATGAGCATTCATTGGTTGTCACCTCTAACCAGCCCCTATGACTAAAGACAACTTTTATTGGAGAAAGTCTTGAGCTCATTGAACTGAGTCACAGGGCAATCTCATTATGTGACCAGCTCACAGGATTATGCCAAGGACCGACTACGACTTGCTAAGATTTTGTAAATGAAGGCTATGGGTGAAAATCATTGAATAAGTCGCATAATGTGACATGGGCATAATATATTCTTTTTGGGGCCGTTGGTGTGCAGGAGAACTAAGCACGAAACTAGGCTAGTTCTACATACCAACATATCAATATTGCGTTGCAGTAGAGGAAATAAGACCGGTCTGAACCTCCACTAGCTACAAAGATGACATAAGTTTTTTTTTCCTTTGGGAACATTAAGATTCTTGACAGTTTGAAGAAGTCTCAATTTGAGGCTTTTTAATTACTTCGACAGATAAGAAAGATCAGATCTGGATGGTTGCTTCTGCTTTTGCTTATTGCTTCATTTAAGAGGAAACAATCACATGCAACTGAAAATGGAAAAAAAAAAACATCAAGCAGTAGTGCCAGGATATAAACAAGCAAGAAGTTATTAAAATACAGAACAACCATCAAAGAGGGGAATCAGCTAAGCTCTTTGGATAAATGTTGCATTTGCCCAACCATGACAGAGCCAAATATATACATGAAACCTCTTGCACAAGAAAGGAAGTAAAATAACTTAGAAATGAAAATCTCTTTATAAAAAGTAAATATTTAATAAACAATCCAAGAAGAAATATATAGAACACTACCCTTGTTAAATATCAGTTCCTGCCTCATTTGTGATGTTGAGGATCTGGGGCCCAAACAGCACAAATTGGATTAAGTACTCACAAAAGAGATGGATGGATGGGTTTTGGTTTAGGTCCAGGCAATTCCCAAACAAGATGCAAATGGACAGCAGAACATGGCAAACTGTAAAATCTACCATCATGACAGATTACCTCAATTCTTCCACAACTAGTGCTGAGTTTTGGCTCTTGTTTTTATTATGGTAGAGAAAAATTGCTGTCTTGAAATGAATTAATTCAGTTTTTGGAAAGTTTTTGCAAATCATTTTCAGGTTCACCTAAACATAAGTTTGAACTTTCCACACAAAAATGTGCTTAATTTACATAATGCCCATGCCCAGACTGAAATACTGCCAAATGAAAAAAATGGAAAAACATATCAACATTAATTCAGCCATTATCTGGTCATGCTATTTCCATTATGAGCTTTCAGAAATGTAATGCCATATGGGCAGTAATGGGTGTGATGAAGAAACGCACTCTGCATGTTATGGCCAAACTCACTTATACAAGTCCAATTAACCTAACTCTAGGGTGTCTAAACAAACGTTATACAGATATGAGAAGAATGTATAAACTCCTAGTCAGACACAAAGTAAGCACTGGTTCCTGGATTTTGAGGCAGCAACATAAACCCCTCTCCACATTATAGTCCAAAATTGTGGACTTCTTTTTATTTATTAGATAAAAACTCATTTAAGAAAACACTACGTAAAGCTATTTACAGTTGGTAAACATACTTTTACTGATTTAGAATTAAACATTTGGTAACCAATAGGGTATAAAAGGAATTTTGTTTTCCTGTTTACCTTTTCTCGTGGTTCCACACATACAGTTAATAATACCGAAATGCATCTGCTTGTTGAGCCCAGTGTTTGTAGCAAAACGTTAGTCTTAGTGGCAACAGTAACATCCAGCCCAGGGTGCCAGACCATGGCAGGATATTCTTTGCGGATTCCCCCTTTCTCATTTATGCTGGGCCAGTTAGCCAGAAAGCCTGTCTGTGGGCAGGGTAACAATTTTGCTTCAGTGGCTCTCACCCTTTGGATCTGAACATTATGGAGAACAATAATGTAATGAGTAACTGTTAAAGCATGAAAACTGCATTTTATTGAATTGAAACTTCAGGATATTCTCTGGGGATTAGACTCTTGTGAGACTGAAGATATCCTATAATCTTTTGTACCTTGAGCCTTTCTGGTTTTTCTAACACATTAAAAACATACCTTGTTGGAGCAGATGCTTTCTCGTTGAAATGCTTCAATGATTTATGCATAATAATAATATTGGTGACTTGGAGATCCCAGTTTTAGACCTGATCGGAATGAATGAGAACCTATATGGGCAAGAACATCATGACAAATTAGGATCACGTTGTGTTGTTCCTGTATCACTTCAACTCTTTTCTCCCACGTTGTTGTGCTATTTTGAAATTTGTTGACTGACACTTGCAATAGTCTTTAAAATGACCTTTGACATTTTCTTACATATTCATTTTATATTTTTATTTTTATATTTATGTTTTGATTTATTTACTGGTGTATTCATTTTTCCTTTATGCAACTGTGATTTACTGTATATCTGTCTTTCAACTTTTGTCCTGTTACATATGAATGTATATGTCTCACATTGCAATTATGCATTGCTATTATTTTCTGTATTGCTAACTGCTTAGCATTTTCTTGGTGTGTTTTGTTCTAAATTATTCTTCTGCTTATTCCTTACATTTTTCATATTTTTGACATTTTTTACTCTATAAGCAGTGAATCATTATTTTCATGACTTTTTGTAGTTCACATGGGTGAGATAACCTGCAAAAATAAACTGAGGGAAAGTTCTTCAACAGGAATCCAAGCAGATTTGAAACACTGAATAAACCTGAAGGGTTTTTACATTTTAAACACAGTGGATAATTGTACTTAAGGTTGTTATGTTTATGAAAAGTAAAATAAATGGTTTGTTGTTTTTTCCCCTGTTGTTTGTAGCATTCCACCTAAATACATTCCAGTGAGAAAGAGCTGAAATGAGCTGGTGTCCTGTTCATGGGTGATTTCACCATGCATCCACTGTTTCTTCATTCATAGACTTCAGATGTTCAAATTTCTTAAATTAATTGATAAAATCTCTCTCTATATAAACTCCAACGTCTGTGTCTGAGAGACACGCAGCAGGCAGAGGGGAAGAGGGGTTGGGACCCTCCTCACTCACGCACCAGCCTCAGGGCGTGTACCTCACCTCCGCTTAGCTAACGAATGAGACAACTATACAACGGATTTAGATCGGGTTTTTTTCTATAATTTGCTTGAACATTTCGGTTGATTTTGCAACTGATCTCATTTCGCTAAAAGAATCACAGTTTGCTTGCAGGACCGATCTAGAGGCTGTGGGCTGAGGGGAGGGGGAAGCGTAACGTCAGGAGCTGGGTGGGGCCCTCCTCACTGTCCTGTTTCACTACTTTGCGGGTGTAGCTGCAGGGGACGGCTAGTAACTTATAAAAGCGATCTTAACACTTCTACTCTCATTTCCTTGTACCTCCTCATAAAGTGTATACCAGGATAATAAGTGATTCAAGAGTGACTTGATAGAAGTGAGTATGAATGTGTGCTTCAGTTTGCTCTAAAATGTCCCCTTCAGGGATAGATCAGGATAGAAACAGGACAGAAGTGACTGCATATATAAACCCTTGATGCATATTTTTTGAAAATCTCTGTAGATGGGGCAAAAAGTAGCTGGCAAATATTACAGAGGGTGATCAGAATGACCCAAGTAACTACAGGCCAATAAGCTTAATGTACATCACAGGTAAATTCATGGAAGCTTCTATTAAGGAAAAGATTTAGTACCGCATGTCTAGAACAGGATTGTTAGCAAATGCTTAACATGGGTTCAGACAAAGAAGCTTGCATTACACGAATATGCTCTAATTGTATGAGGAAGCAAAACAAGCACATGACATGACAGGTACAAATAATAATAAGTATGTTGATTTTCAAAAGGCTTTTGATAATGTACCAAATGAAAGGTTAGAGGGTGGCACGGTGGTGCAGTGGTAGCACTACTGCCTCGCAGTTAGAAGACCCGGGTTCAATTCCCGGGTCCTCCCTGCGTGGAGTTTGCATGTTCTCCTTGTGGGTGTGCTCCAGTTTCCTCCCACAGTCCAAAGACATGCAGATTAGGTGGATTGGTGGCTCTAAATTGTCTCTAGTGTGTGGGTGTATGTGTCCTGCGGTGGGTTGGTGCCCTGCCCAGGATTGGTCCCTGCCTTGTGCTCTGTGTTGACTGGGATTGGCTCCAGCAGACCCCCGTGACCCTGTGTTTGGATTCAACGGGTTGGAAAATGGATGAATGGAAGAAAGGTTAGTGATCAGACTGAAACAAGGGGGAATACAAGGTGCAGTCTGGGAATCGGTACCACATTTGCTGAAGCAGAGAAAACAAAGGGTTACTGAGATGCTGACTTTTTCAGAATTAGGTGATGTTAATAATGGTAACCCTCAGGGATCAGTGCTGGGGTCACTGCTTTTTTTAATATACATAAACAATCTGCACCGGAATATAATCAATGAGATGGTTAAGCTTGCAGATGATGTAGAATCTAAAGAATCAATACAGATGGACGTGGACAACAAACAGGCTTAGGAAGAGTTGTGGCAGATGAAGTTTAATGCAACTAAATGTAAAGTATTACAGGTAGGAAGTACAAATGTTAGATTTCAGTACACAGTAAGAGGTCTGAAGTTTGAAAGTACCCCCTTTGTGGAGGACCTAGGAGTTATAGTGGACCTCATCAGTTTCTACATCTTGACAGTGTGCAGAAGTGACCAAGAAGTGTTAATAGGAGGTTAGGTTATATACAGTATCATGATGTATGGCATTAAAGTGAAAGCAGGTTATGTGTAAGTTGCATAATACACTAGTGAGACCTCACCTGGGAAACTGTGTATAGCTTTGGTCTCCATATTGCAAAAATATGTAACAATGTAATAGAAAGTCCAGAGAAGAGTAACTAGGCTGATTTTAGGACTAAGTGGGACGAGCTATAATGACAGACTGAAGAAGCTGAAGCTTTTCAGTTTAAGCACATGGAGATTAAGAGGTGACATGATTGAAGTGTATAAAATTATGAAGGGAAAGGGTACAGCTGTTACTTTAAAATAAATTCTTCAGCAAGAACATGAGGACATGGCTGGAAACTTGTCAAGGTTAGATTTCTCAGAAATGTTGAAAAGTTTATGTTTTTTTTCATGCAAAGAACAATAGACCATTGAATAAATTACCAAGTAGTGTGGTGGAAAGTATAATAAGACTATAGGAACCTTCAATTCTCAACTTGATGCTATTTTAGACAATCTAGGTGAATAGGATGGACAAACCTGTTGAGCTAAAAGGGCCTTCCTCATCACAATTATTAGGTAGGACAAATGATGTATTAATTATTATCATTGTATATTTCCTCTCTAGCTGTGCATTCTATTTTATTTAGATCTAGAAATAGGCATTGGCCTGTATTGGTTTGCTGAGTTATGGGGTTAATCTCAAATATTGTAAGTCGCCTTGGATAAAGGGATCAGCCAAATAATAAGTAATAATAGGTTTATGGGGTTATTATTATCATGTGTAGAGTACATTGAAGTTCTAAATTGTATGTTCTGATCAACATATATCATGTGGTCACGCTGGCATCATGATTTGTGAGTATAATAGAGTTACCTAGACACTTCTGTGGTCCTTAAATGAAAAATCTGGCAGCATATTAGCCAAATAGGAAGCGTATTTAGAATGGTTAAACCAACTACATTTAATGTTGACCCAGATAGATAGATAGATAGATAGATAGATAGATAGATAGATAGATAGATAGATAGATAGATAGATAGATAGATAGATAGATAGATAGATAGATACTTTATTAATCCCAAGGGGAAATTCACATAATCCAGCAGCAGTATACTGATACAAAGAAACAATATTAAATTAAATAGTAATAAAAATGAAAAAAATTAAAATAAAATTAATGTTAGCATTTACTCCCCCGGGTGGAATTGAAGAGTCGCATAGTGTGGGGGAGGAACGATCTCTTTAGTCTGTCAGTGGAGCAGGACGATGACAGCAGTCTGTCACTGAAGCTACTTCTCTGTCTGGAGATGACACTGTTATGATGTATTCATTTCTAATTATGACTGTCTATTGAGCAACCATACAGACTTTGGACAGAAACATTCAGTCTGCATATAGCCTTTACCTTTTTCTTTATTCAGTGATGTGAATTCTAATTTGATATTTAAGTATCTGAAATGATTAATGAATAGATAGTTATGTAGAGAAAAGCCAAGCAAAATGACACCTTTTATTGGCTAACTAAAAAGATTATAATCTTGCATGAAGAAGGGGCCGGAGTTGCCTAGAAAGCTTGCATATTGTAATCTTTTTAGTTAGCCAATTAAAGGTGTCATTTTGCTTGGCTTTTCTTTACATTCATAATGGCACAACACCCTAGTACTATAGTTAATTATGAAAGAATAAAATTAGACTTTGGCTGGTATCAACATCTCATACACTATAAACTAAATTTCTCACTGCAGTTCAGACTGGCTCATGTGATTATTTACTTGACAAAGTAATGAAGGAAAATAATACACCATAATAATATATTTAGAACATATTAATAATTTCTTGTATGTCATGTTGGTCTCTTTTATTAATGGCTTTGTCATTTTTTCTTCATAGTTAAGATATTAAACAGACATAATAATAATAATAATAATAATAATAATAATAATATTTCTTTGCAATTATATAGTGCTTTATTCACTACTCAAAGCGCTCAGCAATTGCAGGTTAAGGGCTTTGCTTAAAGGCCCAACAGAGCAGAGTCCCTTTTGCCATTTACGGGATTGCCAGTGCAGATCCCTATATAATGCCACAACATTAATGTTTTTGCCTCTACAGACTCACTCAGGTACACCCCACTGCCAGTGCTGTGCTAATTTTTTTGGCTTTAGCAAGGACATACTCAGTTCAAGAGAACTCGTGGTTGTGATTTTTGTAACCATTTCTGGAGGAAGGAAGGCTGTCAGACAATGATTGCATTATTTCCCAATTCATGTTATTGCTGGTGTGTTATCATGGAGTTTTACTGTATTTGTGTTTTATTACTGAGTGCAAAGCATGTTTTCCAACAACTACCAGTTCTCTAAGTAAAGCACACTAATCTCAAAGCAAATTTTTGTTGTGAAAATGATGTTGACTCGTATGTGTGTCTTCTCAGCTAGTGTAATGAAATTATTATATTGAATTTGATGTCCTATAAATACAAACAACTAAATGGCAATACTTGAATAACACACTTTATTCAACATGTCTATAGGTTGGTTCTTGCAGATGACAGTTGGGAGAGTGGGGCCAATATCTAGTCAGTCCCAGGGGCCCTTGGACTTGGGATCTGGCCCTTGGTTGTTGCCTTCTGTCTGAATCAGGTATCAAAGTATAAGCTCCTCATGATCTTGCTTTAAAGATGTAACAGGTTTGAAAATAAATTGATGGATGGATGGACTGTATCACAGGCTCTATGCCATAAAGCCTCCTGTATGCAGAATCAAACTTTCTAATCTGTGGCATCTTTTGTATGAATTCAGGAATCAGATCTTGGGTAGCTCTTAAAATTGCTGTGAGTGAAAGAGAATTTCGCAGTCACAAACTCTCGGGGACTACAGGTTAAAAAGTGACTGAGAAGAAAAAAAAATGTGCATTGATTCACATTTGAAAGCATACATCTCTGTGAAAAAAATAAAACTTCTTTCATCATCATGCAGGGGAGTTAAACTGTGTTACTGTTCAAGTTCATCACATGCTCGTGGGTTTCTGGAAAATTATTCTGAATTAGTAACACTCCAGCTTGGCTTTATAATATACTGTTCAGTTTTGAAGGGCAACAAATATAAGCAAAGACTTACTTATAAAACTGTGCTTGGCCCTGGTAGGAAATATACTAAAATTAATCTTTATTAATTGACTAACTGAAAATTAGAAAGCTATATATTATTATTCCAGCTATCTATTGCTTTGTTGCAATTCCAGAAGCTGTGTTGCTTTCAGTCAAGACATTAAAGCTTAAATATTGTACTGATCAGGCATTGACAAAGTGTAATTATTCCCACCAATGGGTTTAACCCCTCTTCTGTCAATGAGGTTATCAGAAATAAACT
Source organism: Polypterus senegalus (assembly GCF_016835505.1). Taxonomy (NCBI): domain Eukaryota; kingdom Metazoa; phylum Chordata; class Cladistia; order Polypteriformes; family Polypteridae; genus Polypterus; species Polypterus senegalus. The sequence goes on from NC_053162.1 coordinate 130,403,640, forward strand.
TGATGCATTAGGATTAAAAATTAAGATGGAAGTAAAAAACTTAGGGGTAACTGTTGACTGTAACCTGAATTTTAGATTACATATTCATCAGACCACTAGGACAGCATTTTTTCACTTAAGAAACATAGTTAAAGTTAGACCTCTTATATCATTGAAAGATGCTGAGAAATTAATTCAGGCTTTTGTTTTCAGTCGACTAGATTACTGTAACACACTCCTCTCAGGACTACCCAAAAAAGACATAAATCACTTGCAACGAGTGCAGAATGCAGCTGCTAGAATCCTAACTGGGAAAAGAAAATCCAAACACATTTCTCCAGTTTTGATGTCACTACACTGGTTGCCTGTGTCATTCAGGATTGACTTTAAAATACTGCTTATGGTTTATAAAGCCTTAAATAATCTCGCTCCATCTTATATATCGGAATGCCTGACACGTTATATTCGAAATCGTAACCTTAGATCTTCAAATGAGTGTCTCCTTAGAATTCCAAAAGCTAAACTTAAAAGAAGTGGTGAGGCGGCCTTCTGCTGTTATGCACCTAAAATCTGGAATAGCCTGCCAATAGGAATTCGCCAGGCTGATACAGTAGAGCACTTTAAAACACTGCTGAAAACACATTACTTTAACATGGCCTTTTTATAACTTCACTTTAACTTAATCCTGATACTCTGTATGTTCAATTCTTCATAATAACTATTCATAGTGGCTCTAAAATCCTTACTAACCCCTACTCTCTCTTCTGTTTCTTTTTCCGGTTTCTTCATGGTGGCGGCCTGCGCCACCACCACCTACTCAAAGCATCATGATGCTCCAACAATGATGGACTGAAAGCCAGAAGTCTACGTGACCATCATCATGAAATCCTTCCGTGAGAACCCTAAATACACAGAGGACTTTCATTTATGTTAGGTAGAATGCCCAGAGGGGACTGGGAGGTCTCATGGTCTGGAATCCCTACAGATTTTATTTTCTTTTCTCCAGACGTCTGGAGTTTTTTTTTGTTTTTGTTTTTTCTGTCCACCCTGGCCATCGGACCTTACTTATTCTATGTTAATCAATGTTGACTTATTTTATTTTTTACTGTGTCTTTTATTTTTCTGTTCTTCATTTTGTAAAGCACTTTGAGCTACATCTTTTTGTATGAAAATGTGCTATATAAATAAATGTTGTTGTTGTTATATGGTTTGCTACCATCCTTGCGCAGGAGAATACTCCAAAAAGAATGATGTTGGATCAGCTTGACAAATTATTTGTATTCAGCCTCTTGTAACCAGGCTGCTGTTTTTGGCATCTGCTCCACAGTCACATGTTTGATGTACGGCGAGTGTCTACGAAACAGCAGCTACCCAAGAGAAATGTGCTCCCTAATACAAAATCAGCCTGAATCTATAAGCACTGAACACATAACACAGAGATGCTGGCCCAAGTTATCCTTGTTTTTTTCCCATAAGATTATCCTTTAGTGAATATTTTTACCAAATAAATTATTCAATTTCATCCCATAGACGTGGAGAGTGGATTGAGATCAGCTGGATGAATTCACTGTTGTGTTCCTGGAACCTTCCTAGGAGTAGTGTAGCCTTTTAGTAATATATTAAAAAAAAATTCACAAATGATGCTGCTGCCAAAAGATGGACAGATGACCTGTGTCAATTAAACATTTTTCTACAAGATGAGTTAGTATGCTACTAAAACACACCCCATACCAATCATTGTCAGTCTTCATTGTGGACTCCAGCCGAATGAATTCAGTGACATTTTGACATATACTGGTTCTTCCTACAGTGTGGACAAGCTTTAATTAGACCATATGACATTGCAGTATTTATTTTCCCTTGATCAGAGTGGAATTTAGTTGTGTGATCAGAGCATTTGTAATAAAGCATTGCAATGACCTGGGGATGGGAGAGATAGAAGACTCTTAGCACTCTGACTACCCTGGTAGTAGTTGGCCCTTAAAAGGGATTCCCATTTTGACTGCTCTGCAACACACTCAAGTGTTCTTGGCTACTGCACCCCAAGCCTACACATGCATGTCATCAGTCCTTCCTCATCATCTGGCACACTTTCCCGAACTCCAATAGCTGATTCAAATCCAAGTTTCTACCCAATATTTGCATTCAGTCATGTGCATAGGCCAATGGGCTTTAGCAGTGGAAGAGCGAACTGTTATAAGTGCTTCTCTTAACTGCCCCCAACCCCCTTCCATGCTCTCAGGAGTTGCTTTTATGGCCAGCTTCTCCAGGTAGGTCTATCCCTTCTGACAATCCATGGCTACCTGAGAAATGTGATCCTCTTAGATCTCAACCTCTCAATAAAAAATCTCTTATTATTTTCTGATTGGGTGGCTTACCTATTTGCTTGTTTCAGATGACATCACCACTCAGTCCCTAGTTTCCATTCTCAGTATCTCTTCCTCCCTACCTATTGAACATTTGCACAAACTCACCTCTTGGTTCTACACTCTTTGTTTGGAAAGAGTCAGCCATTTAAAGTTGTGACAACACACACATTCCCATGCATTTCAGAGTAACTTTCATTTTAAAGGATGAATTAATTTGTATAATACATTATGGCATCCATCTCTTCTTTGACCGCACAGTTTTTTTTTCAAGGAAACTGACACCTACTCCCTGAAATCATAACATAAATTGAAAGTGAGACCAACTATTATAGAGGTAAAGGTGCAATACAGCCACAAAATGAAAGGTCTGAGATTGAATGAAGGTGAACCTTCATTCAGAATACAGCAGAGACGAGGACCTCCAAGGACAGATGTCACTTACCAATTATTAGCTATCGTGTTCTTCAGAAGCCTGGGAGAACAAGAAATAAAAACCATAGAGAGGTGTGAAAGGCATGTCTGGACGAAGACGGCTCACACTGAAAAGAGACAAAGCAAACAATCACGTCACTTGTATTGTTTAGTGATTGAGCACAATTATGGGTGAATAATAAGCACTTTGCCTCCTGCATTTTTCAATGCGTACAATAGCCGCCCTTTGTCCATAAAATATGCTTTCTAAACCATTAAATGAATTACTGCAGCTTTGTGAGAAAGCATATGATGTTTACAAGAAAAGCATTAAACTTGTTATCCTGTATTCGTCCTTACATTTCAAGATCAGGCTGTCACGGGAAGCAGCCGTTTTTCTTTAAAGATGAAGGCACATCTGAAGTTTAGTTATGGAGTGCTGTCAGATGGGTTATAACCCTTGTAATACTAAAACACTCCAGCTGAATAACATAACGGTGTCATTTTGAAGTAGCTTTTTCATCTTCATCATTGTACAACCATCTAGGTTTGACATTTTCAAAATGTTTTTTAAAAACAAAATAACATAGCCTTTGGTTAGTTGCTTCACTAAATAAAGGCATTCAAAGAAGTTTGTGTTTTGTCATTTTAACAGACTATCCTGACAAACTGTCCTCAAAAGCTATCAAAAAGCAGCAAATAGAGGATTCTTCTTATTAGTGTGACACAACTAAAGCTGATGTGGGTTGTTAGTGCAACTACTGTGACAAACTCATTTCCTTGATTATTCCATTGTGTTATAACCCTCCTTCTTTCATCTGAGGGCTGCAACCACAGCTAAAACTGAAAACCTGAATATACCACAACTGATTATCTTTTACTAAGACTCGCCATTTGATGCCATGACATTTAACTGTCCAGACTGCTGTAATCAAATTCAGAGTTGATTTGCTGAGTTACCAATACTCTCCAATACCAATACACCTCACTCACTGTGTCACGTTAAACTGTCTTCCTCATCTCTTTATTTATACCATCCATCCATTTACTCCTCCCATTAATCCAATTTCAGTTTTTGATGAGCCAGTGACTATTCCAGCAACACTGGGAGAAATGCAGGAACCAAAGCCTCATCATTTCATCAGTGGGCACACTCATTCTCATCGGACCATTTTAGTGTCAGTGGCTAACCAAAACTGTGTGTCACAAGATAAAGGAAGATACCTTAGCACTCAGAATAACCCTACTTGGGCACACAGAAAAGGTACAAACACCAGAGAGGCGTAGCTAGGGTTTTCAGCGCCCGGGGACAACTGAAGATTTCACACCCCGTCCTGTCTGGGGAAGGTAAAAGAAAATCTTTAAAAATGTATTTAAAATAATAGTATTTTAAGAAAAAAAAAATCATATTTTTTATTTTAAATAGTTTTAAATTTTTAAATATTTAAATTTTTTTAAGCACTTGTATGCGTATATTTTCAAGGTTTCGCTAAATTTATAAAGATAAAATGAAGTAAAATAATTAAGACAACAATGGTAGTTTGAAAATATAATTATTCTAAAATATTATTCAATTATAACATTGCAAAAACTTAAACATTACATTGGATATAATAATATAATAACCTGAAAATGAAGTTAATATAAAGTAAAAAAAATACACTGTAGTTTGATGTATAATGGTGGGAGTCACGGTGGCGCAGTGGTAGCGCTGCTGCCTCGCAGTGAGGAGGCCCGGGTTTGCTTCCCAGGTCTTCCCTGCGTGAAGTTTGCATGGTCTGCGTGGGTTTCCTCCCACAGTCCAAAAACATGCAGGTTAGGTGCATTGGTGATTCTAAATTGTCCCTAGTGTGTGTGCACGCCCTGCGGTGGGCTGGGATTGGCTCCAGCAGACCCCCGTAACCCTGTAGTTAGGATATAGCGGGTTGGATAATGGGTGGGGTGGGTGATGTATAGTGCTTTAAATGTAATTATTAATTTCAAAGAGAAATTTTCCTAGCCTTTGCTGTTGCAAATTTAGCGATTAGTTCATCAAAATGTATGCTGTCGGTAACCTCCCGCTCCAAACTCAGAAAAGCCAAGGCTGACAGTCTTTCCTGTGCTATGGATGACAGAAATGGCGTTTGGAACAACTTAGACAATAATACACTAACGCCTCATGTCAGTCATGCGACCTGTTTAATAACATCAAAAATGTTTCTGGGTGGGAGTCAAGAATGTTACAGTAGTGGAGGGGATAAATTATTATCTGTTGGGTATATAGAACTAATACGTGCTTCGAAATCAGAAAGAGACAAAAAACATAGGAAAAAGATATCCGCATACTGATGGAGTGATGGACTGAGTATGCAAATGTTTTTTATTTACTTTTTAGTGCATTGTAAGAATGGAAAACATTTCATTCTAAAATTTCGTAACATCAGTTTGGCGCCCCCTGGATGCTGCGCCCGGGGACACATGTCCCCCCTTGCCCCCCACTAGCTACACCACTGCTCGTAACCACCACACTTTTTAACATAAACCGTAAGTTCATTCTGCATATCCTACAACAGGGCTATTCCAATCTGTTTGTGAGCAAGTCAAACTGAAAATCTAAAAGTTTTACAGGCGATGTTTCTTGTTTCTTTCAATAACATGTTATTTTATTTACAATTAATGCAAAATCAAATTTTTATATTTTGGATTTCAGATAAGAAAAGGGTATTGAACCACATGAGTTTTGATGTGTTTGTGAAAAAAGCAAAATGTCAGAAAATATTTGAAAAATACTTGATATGTCCAGTCGGGATGGACTCTGCTGCCGTGTCTGGCCAGGGGACTATTATAATGGCTGGTCAGCAAGGGGACTGTGATACTCCCCATCCATTCCAGGACATGAACAAGGAAGGAATTGCAGCAGCAATTACATCGTGACTAGCATCCCAACGGCGCTGGGGGACACCCTGGTTGAACCCAGAACTGTCCTTGTGTGGTTTTGTTTGGGGTTTGGGGCTCAGTGGTGCCCCCTACTAGCCACAATCCTCTGTAGTTGATAACATACTGTAAATATGTTGTAGCTGCATTTACCCAAAATTACCAGAGTTCAGCACCTCTAGTTTGCAAATGGGATTCAGCAAAGGCTTGGCAGGTTGAAATGATTCCACAGATAAAATATCTTTGTTTTAAAAACTTCAGTAAAAATTCAAAATAAAACAGTTCACACAAGAAAAGAGAAAATTGATATAGCAAAGAAAAGAAAAGTTCTTGTTAAGAAAAGTTCTGTTTAAAGCTTAAACTTCTTGTTTCATTTCTTATGCTTATCCCATTTCTATGCTGTAAATGGGTCTTTTAGTCTCTGCTAGCACTGGGACCTATTCGAAATTACAACTGACTCAATTAACACACTGCGTCTTAGTTATAGCAAGAACATTCTGTAATTAATTTACATGGGGTAAAAGGCTATACTATTGTCTATGGCTATGACTAAGCAAACACTAATATGAATTTAACTTAACTCAAAGTATTAATTTTCAAAGATTGGCTCTTATATATGTTATTTAACTTTGATTTTGGACTTCAACGCCTTTAAGCATTTAAACAATATATATTGTAACTGATACCATAAATATGTTATTTAATTCTTTGATTTTGGAGTTCAATGCCTTTAAGCACTGGCGCCCTGCCCGAGGTTTGTTTCCTGCCTTGTGCCCTGTGTTGGCTGGGATTGGCTCCGGTGGACCCCCGTTACCTTGTAGTTAGGATATAGTGGGTTGGGTAATGGATGGATGGATGCCTTTAAGCATTCAAATGATATCTATTAACCAGTAATGGTGAACTGCACGATAACGTAGTGAATACACTTGACTTATTGTTTTCATACTCTTCCTCTGTATGTTTAGCATTCGTTTGCTCAGAGGTTGATGCGCTTGCTGCTTCCTGAGCAGCTCTTGTTTTCTCCACTCTAGCAGCCCGCTTCTTCTCTTCTTCTGTCGGCATCTTTTTGCATTAAAAGTTTTTGTGTTGCAATTACTTAGTATGTTTTTCTTAATTTTTCACTTAAGCTGTAACGTAAGTGTTCAATCTGCCTCAAGAATGATGTAAGACATGAAGAGGTAGGGGAAGTGACGGTGATGGTGGTAGCGATGAGAACGGCGCCCGTGTGCATGCGCCACATGGCTGCCCTGCTGCCGAGAGTTGATTCTACAATAAAATAAAATAAAAATAAAAAGAGTAATAAAAATCAACACCCCAGAAGCAGACAGTAGAGGTCACGTAGTACTGTATATGTGTACCAAATTTCAGGTCAATAGGTCAAAAGGTTTGTGAGCTACAGGTGATTTAAAAAGAAGATACTGTAGGCAGCATGGGGATGCAGTCATAGAGCTACTCCCTTGCAGGAGACTTTCTCTGTGGAGCTTAATGGTTCTCGCCGTATCCATGGGGAGTTTCCTCTATGTGCTCCAGCCTTCTTCCACAGGTCAAATACATGCAAGTTAGGTGAATTAGCATTGTTAAATCAGCCAGTGTGTGTGTTTACCCTGTGATGGATTTGCGCCCTTTCCAGGGATTGTTTCTGCTTTGTGCCTGATGGTTGCAGCAATTCAAGCTTCCTCCTGGATGAGCAGGATTCAAAAATGGATGGATGGATTCAAATACTGCAGGCCAGACAGTGCACTGTGTGTGTGTGAAGTTGGCATGTTTTTCACTTGTCTGCATAGGTGCGCCACATAAGTCCAGTTTTCCTGCTACAAACTTGTGGCTGAGGTTTATTGATGATTCTAAGTGTGAGTGTGCCATTAACGGAGTCCTGTGAAGTAGCGACATACCATTCAGTGCTGCTGCCTGCATTACGCTCTTAAAATGGATTGAAAACACTGAGACAAAGGACAAATGGAGAAACTTTGGGAATTTGAGAACTTTATTGGTTGAAAAGCTTAATGTTCTGTGCCCCAGAACTTGCTATTATCAGATCTGAGTCTTTCTAGCTTTGATCATCCATGACTGTATCCCAGAGGAAAAGAACTCAGGAAGCCATCAATCAACCAAAGATCATCTTTAACCAAATTTAGAATAAAATGAGATAGTTCATTTATGTTTTCACTATATCCAGTTTTTCATTTATGTTTTCACTATATCCAGTTTTTAAGTAGCAAATACACTAGCACATTAAAAAAAATCCTTTTTTCGTAGCTCCACTGTAAGTCAGTAAAGAAAGTTATTTTTTGGTAACTTGTCATCATCTCTGAGTAATGCTACTATCTATTGTTCCACCAGTTTAACGGCTTAACAGAAACCAATTTTAATGACAATAAAAAGAAGGCATCTATCCAGTTAAAAGTAAGTACAACCATTTCAGTTCAATTCAAGTTATTTTGATATGGTGCACTTGAAAATGGGCACTGTACACATTTACTTAGATACCATTATTAATTGATATTACTAAAACAGAATGGCACATGCAATATGTAGCTGTACATAAATATGCTTTTATATGCAGACATTCATTTTTTTACAGGCTGTAAAGTCACCCAAGTGTGTGAATGTGCCCTTCAATGAGGTGGCAGCTGATACTCCTGGGAGAGACTCTGAAAGGCCTTCATGCTAATTGGAAAAAAGAAAATTGAAATATTTATAGATAGATGGATGGATACATCTGAAAAATCCCAGTACTAATAATATAAGTAAATGGTCGTTCATAAATGTAGCATATTAAGCTAAATTTAGGATAGTGGGTGAAATCTCCTATATCTACATCTCTGGAATCCAGGTCTTCATGATATGATACAGATGAACTGGCCATTCCATAGCTTCTTGGACATACCACAATGAACAAAGATACTGGGTAGATTTAGGAAATTGTGGCCAAATATGCGCTGAAGGTCTCACACTGTGCTTGTCTTTGATGACATACCTTGTTATAGGGCACATACATTCATCAATGTATTCATCATACATTCATAATGCCAAGATTATCTGCAGGGTGCTGAGAAGAGAAAGAAAATGAGAATAACCACAGGAATTGAGGTGATTACTGCAGTTTTTAAAAAAGCTCTTGTAATAAAACAGGCAGCAGACAGAAAAAGGCTTTGGAATGATTACTGCGTAGATGTGAAAATACTTGTATGCAGGTAAAAAAAATGAAAATACGTCTTCACAGATACAAAGACAGAACCGACTAACAGAATGAAACTTGGTGCATACATATAATGGACTAGAGGAAGATGTGGAGGCAGGGAGGCCAGAACAGGAACTGATGTAACAGGTACAGTACATGGGTTCTGGGTACCAAAAGTGACGTCATTAAAAGGTGCTGTAAGTGGCATCATCAGTGGGTGGACCAGTGGTGATGTCACTGAAAGGCGTGGTCTTTAGCTTTTCTGTGGAGGGACAAAAGGAGAAAGGAAAAGATGACAGCGCCAGCCCTTGTTCAGGCTGAGAAACAACACTATTTGAGCCTATAAACCATCTCCTATGTGCACACGTGTGACACAGTATAAACAGCCAGACCACCTACAAGTAACTGAGCATTTTTACATTAAAAAAAACAAACAAAGAACTGGTTATTGATTTTCGTCAATAGACCCTCTGTCCAGTTGCTATTCAAGGAGTGGATGTAGAGGTGGAAAATAAGTACTTGGGGGTCCACATCAATGACAGGTTGGACTGGTCTCATGACACACAGGCTATTTATAAGAAAGGGCAGAGCAGACTCCTTTTTCTTAGGAGACTAAGTGGGATTGTGGGAAACGAAATCCTTCACATCCTTTACAATTCTGTGATGGCCAGTGTGATTTTCTGTGCTGTAGTGTGCTGGGTTGGTAACATCAACCTTCAAGAGAGGCCCACCGAATCAACAAGTTAATAAAAAAGGGCAGGCTCAGCTATGTGATGCACTTCGGACCCCCTGGAGGTCATAGCAAAGGAGAGAATTCAAACAAAACTGAGTGCCATTATGAACAATGCTGCAAATCCTTTCACTGACACACAAACAATGAGGACTTTCAACCAACCATTAGTCAGCAGAAGTGTGTCAAGAAATGCTATTGGGAATCCTTTATGCATACCTCATTTTGAATGAGATAGTCAAGTCAGAAATTTTCTTTTAGTCATTCTGGTGTTTATTTAAATGGAGTTTGTTATCTGTCATACTATAGGGGTTTGTTGTTTGTCATAACAAAATAATATATATATATATATATATATATATATATATATATATATATATATATATATATATATATATATATATATATATATATATATATATATATATACTCAACAAAAAGAAACGCCCTTTTCAGGACGTGTATTTCAACAATAATGTTTTAAAAATCCAAATAACTTTACAGATCTTCATTGTAAAGGGTTTAAACAATGTTTTCCATGCATGTTCAATTAACCATAATCAATTAATTAACATGCACCTGTGGAATGGTCGTTAAGACCTTAACAGCTTACAGAAAGTAGGCATTTAAGGTCACAGTTCTAAAAACGCAGGACACTAAAGAGACTTGTCTACCGACTGTGAAAACACCCAAAGAAAGATGCCCAGGGTCCCTGCTCATCTGCGTGAACGTGCATTAGGCATGCTGCAGGGAGGCATGAGGACTGCTGATGTGACTAGGACAATAAATTGCCATGTCCGCACTGTGAGACGCCTAAGACAGCGCTACAGGGAGACAGGAAGGACAGCTGATCATCCTCGCAGTGGAAGACCATGTGTAACAACACCTGCACAGGATCGGTACATCCGAATATCACACCTGCGTGACAGGTACAGGATGGCCACAACAACTGCCCGAGTCACACCAGGAACACACAATCTCTCCATCAGTGCTCAGACTGTCCGCAATAGGCTGAGAGAGGCTGGACTGAGGGCTTGTAGGCCTGTTGTAAGGCAGGTCCTTACCAGACATCACCAGCAACAACGCTGCCTATGGGCACAAACCCACCTTCGCTGGACCAGACAGGAGTGGCAAAAAGTGCTCTTCACTGATGAGTCACGGTTTTGTCTCACCAGGGGTGATGGACGGATTCGTGTTTATCGTCGAAGGAATTGAGCACGTCTGGGACCTGTTGGATCGCAGGGTGAGGGCTAGGGCCATTCCCCCCAGAAATGTCCAGGAACTTGCAGGTGCCTTGGTGAAAGAGTGGGGTAACATCTCACAGCAAGAACTGACAAATCTGGTCCAGTCCATGAGACGGAGATGCACTGCAGTACTTCAAGCAGCTGGTGGCCACACCAGATACTGACTGGTACTTTTGATTTTGAGCCTCCCTTCATTCACGGACACATTGTGAAACATTTTTAGTTTATGTCTTATGGTGTTGACTCTTTTACTGTTCATACAAATATTTACACATTAAGTTTACTGAAAGTAAAAACAGTTGAAAGTCAGAGGTCGTTTCTTTTTTTGCTGAGTATATATATATTGTTTTAATTCTGCTTTCGTAAAAAGCCAAATTTTACACTGTGGACAAATAATGTTCTATATGTCGATTTCATTCTCTAACCCACTTAATCCAGACCAGGTACTAAGGAGGTGCCGGAGCCTATCCCAACTAAAGTAGGGCTCAAGGCAGGAACAAAACCCTGGATAGGACGACAGTACATTTTAGGGTGAACACACACACACTCAAACTAAACAGCCTCACACTAAACACACACTGGAGTCAATTTAGCGTAATCATTTCACCCAAAATGCATGTTATTGGACAGTTGGATGAAACCTGAGCATCCATAGGAAACTCACACAGTCACAGAGAGAACATGCAAACGCTACACTCGGAGGACCTGGTGAACCTTGGTCTCCTTAATGCAAACCAGTAGCACTATCACTTCACCGACATATCTATCTATCTATCTATCTATCTATCTATCTATCTATCTATCTATCTATCTATCTATCTATCTATCTATCTATCTATCTAGTTTGCAAACTTTAGGGCCAAAAGTTGATTATGAAGTAAACATGTACATTCATGATGTATAGTTTTTCTATCTATTCATGCTAATACATTCTGAACAACTGGCAAATCAAACCAATAAGACATAGGGTAAGGCAGGAAGTTCTACCTGACTGAGCACTTTGGAACAAATGTTAGCAGCCAGACTGCATTTAGATGTCTGTAACTCATCTTTTTCAACTTCTGTATAAAAATCGGATGTTGCGTTACTCTAGAATCACTCACTTATATTGGGAATTGAGTGACAAGGTTAGTGCTGGGAATGCAATTAGGTGTTCAGTTTCTATTCAAAGAGACTGGAGTTACAATTGTCAGAAAAACTGACTTTTGCTTGAATCACCCCATACTTTTCAGGGCTCATCATCCATCTTTTAAAAGTTGTTGCTCATAAGCCACTCTGCATATTACCAGGCTGTACACTATACTGTAGACTAGGTTTGAAGATGAATGATGGAATAGGAAAAGGATTTATGGCTTACTTTATTATTTTTGCAAATATGCTAGAAAGGTTCTCTGATCTTTGATTGCTTGGGGACATGTCTGTCTGCCTGCTAATACACCACACTTTGTCTAAGTTGGCTGATTTTCTATGAGTCATCCTCAGCCAGATGCCCATAGTAATACACCCACATTAACAAATGCATGTATTGTCCAAATTCATCTAAAAAAAACACAATACCTGGATGTGCAGTTAATGTTAAGTGAATTTAATGTGTGCTTACTAATCATAAGTTTTCTAAAATAAACCCACTGCTTCCACAGCTCTTATAACAAGCAGCCTTTGACTTGAATAGATCTACTGAAAGTGGTGCCACCTTCTGAGGTTTTGCAAGTCCCTGACTGTATGGATGGTGGCATTATGTCCATAGCATCACAGGCATACTGTAAATAGACCACTGGTTAGATAGGCAGCAGCATTTTACATATTCTTGGCTTTATGCAGTCAAACTCACTTCCAATGAGAAGAATGGTGTCCATGGGAGAACGAGGTGTTTGTATTCAATCAGGTGGGTGGCCTGCTGTTTCCTCTTTCAAGTAGATGGCCTAAGCGTGCTTGCAGGAAGGTGTGTCAGGCAACCTGGGTGTACAAAGTAGGGGTGGCACAGGCATTACACAGTAGCATATGAACTGAGCCAAAGTCCTTCGGTGCTCACATTAGAATATTCCCTTGCAGATATCAAATAATAAAGCCCTGAGAGAAAGAGAAAAAAATAAATAAATAAAAAATAAAAAGCAGGTGTAATTATGCTAAAGTTGATATAATGAGGTAATTATAGGTTGTGTCTGGCTCATACTTGCCTCAGACTTTCCCAGGGTTTTGCCTCCATTGTGGTGTAGCGGGAGATTAAGGAAATGAACAGATCACTCACTTGAGCTCTCATCGGTCAATCCTTCAGGTGACTTATCAGGGGCAGGTTTGAACATGGTGGAAAAATCGGCACTTTCAAGTCTTTGAATCGTCTCAGTGTGCCAAAGCCAAATGCTGCCTTCCTGTAAGAAGGAGGAGCAGGAGACAGGAGTTCTGCAGAACAGCCAGGGCTTGCTTTTAATTAATGCCTGGGAATGGAAGTGCGCCGAGTGCCCTCGATTCTGGAGGTTACAGTCTTGTCCACCTTTATCACTCATCAAACAGATGAAATGAGAACTATTTATCCGTTCATTGATTTTCTGACCTGCTTGTCAAATCCAGGGTCAGGGATCTCATTTCTAGGCGAATCATATCTGAATGGGATGCTGGGCCTTCATGGAGTCACACAATGAGGTAATTGAGATCAGTTTATCAACCTGTCTGCAAGTTTTTAAACTTTTTAAAGCAGAGCACAATGCTCTGAATGCAATACTCAATTCAAAAAGTGAAAATATTGAAAAATGGAGAGCATGAGAGCAAAACAGAGAGAGAATCTGAGATACTGATCAATGTCCAACCACACAGAGTATGTAAACAGCACTTTAAAGGCAAGAGTTCAAGCAGACTAACCCACAGACTCATGAGGCTCCAGCCGCCCCTCACTTAAAGTCTGGAAGCCTGGACACTTCCTGTTACAAAACGGGTGGCCCCCACGAGCTGCCATGCCCGCTGCCATTCTCTCCCGCACAATCCTTCTGTGGGACACAGCATGCCATAAAACAGCAGCCCCTCTGTAACCATGGTAACACACAATGGCAACAGAAGCCGGCCACTGATGAGCAGCTGCTGCTGGTCACAAGGAGGAATATCAGCAAAGAAAGAAAGAAAGAAAGAAAGCTATTTTCCTAAAACATTCCCTTAATGGTGAAATATTTACCCACAACTTTTCTTTTAAATACCGCTCGTGATTTTGTGTTGCATTTTTGTTGCATTCAATTTTGGCAAAAGTTATGTCCTCATCTTCTCCATGGATGTGTTTAAGATTCTTGTTTCTGTCTAAAATCTCGATTGTCTATAAAGGCTCCATCCCTTCCACACATACTGTATGTTGTCCTCTGAGTCTCCAAGTGTTAGTCGCTCCAGATGCAAGTCCACACTTGCTAAATCTACAACTCCAACAACAAAACTGTGACTTCACTTCATTGCTACAATATCAAAAGCTGTGTGTACCTTGATTTATTGAAGATGATTTAAATAAATCAATGGAAATGCAAATGCACAGAAGTGATTAGTCTTACAAACTAAAAAACAAAAATAAAGAATTCCAATAAATTCACCAAAGAAATGCCACTTGCCACTTCCAAGTAATAAAACAAGTAAAACCACACATATAATTTTTAACAGAAGATCTGAAAGCCTCTGCCTTCCCTTGTCAGTTCTTCTGACCAAACTTCTGCCTTTGCCTCCATGAAGAAGCAGTTATGGACTTAAACAGAAAAACACCAGTCCGGCAACTGTGGCCAAATGTCTATGAATCCTTTTTCTTTACTTTTTTGTCTTTTTTTTTAAGTTCATGTAATTACCCACCATATAGTTAAATGTACAGCCTAGTCAGACAATCAATCAAAATAGTTCTATTAAGTAAGAGTCGACTTTATTGTTGTGCCTTTCAGGACTGCCTAGCTGGAAGCGCATTGCTTTTGTAAACTTTCCCACTTATTATTTGTACAATAATCACAATGCTCAGAACATTCATACAGAAATAAACAAAGCCTTCCCCCTCTATTGGTGGAGCATCCTGACTATCGATGAATCCTGCCTTGAGCTCCAGTGCAGATGGGAGAAATTTGGGCTGTCATCTTTACTTCAACCCAAAAAGTTTAGTCCTGTCAAGAAGACGGATCTAATGAACAAATTTCTCTTTTCATGGTTGTGGGTAACTGGATGCTGATGGCAAGAAAAACATTTTCAACAAAACATATTATTATTGTTATTATTATTATTATTAGATAGATAGATAGATAGATAGATAGATAGATAGATAGATAGATAGATAGATAGATAGATAGATGTAGTGATAGTGTTACTGGTTTGCATTAAGGTGACCAGGGTTCACCAGGCCCTCCGAGTGTAGTGTTTGCATGTTCTCTCTGTGACTGTGTGGGTTTTCTATGGATGCTCAGGTTTCCTTCAACTGTCCAGTAACATGCTTCTAGATGAAATGGTTATGCTAAATTGATCCTAGTGTGTGTTTAGTGTGAGGCTGTTTAGTTTGAGTGTGTGTGTGTTCGCCCTGAAATGGACTGTCGTGTGAAAAAATAATTTAAAAGGAAAGAAAATAAAACTGATTTGGATGTCACAGTTCCAGTGAGGCATTTTGCAGATGTATTGCTGTCGGTATAAAGTAATGTTACTTGACACACTTCAGCTGAATAATTTGTTGACTGAAAGTTCTCAGTATTACTGTGTCAGAGAGAGGATGTGCAGCATTGTTCATAATATCTCTCAGTTTTGTTTTAATTTTCTCCTTCACAACTACCTCAAGGGGGTTCAGAGTGTGCCCCGTATCTGAGGTTGCCCTTTTAATTTGCCTGTTGATTAGGTGGGCCTCTCTTGAAGTGATGTTACCAGCCCAATGCATCACAGCACAGAAAATTACACTGGACATCACAGAGTTGTGGAAGATGTGAAGGAAGTCACTTCACACTTTAAAGAAACACAGTATCCTAAGGAAAAGGAGCCTACTCAACCCTTTCTTATATAGATCCTCTGTGTTACATGACCCAATCCAAACAATGTCCCCCTGCTCAAGAAGGCACATGTACAGGCACGGATGTTCACTGGCAAACTTAAGACGAGCCTGCAGGAGTATCTGTAATCGATCAATTGATTGATTGTGGCACACAGTCAACCTGTGGGAGCCAGAATTCTGGCTGGGTTGTAGCGCATCAAATACTTATTTCTCTGAATGATATGCAAATAAATGTATAACTGTTATGTAATGTAGTTGATATCCTGTCTCTCTCCATTAAAATGAAATTACCATAACAGTTAGAGACTGTTCATTTCTTTGTAAGTGAGCAAACTTACAAATTCAGCAAGGGATCAAATACTTATTCCCCCCACTGTATCTTGCTGAATATGATCTGGGCTACCTTTTACATTATTAGAAGGAAACAAAACAGAAAATGTTGCTAGTGGTGTTATGAGATTTTTCAGGTATGGCAGACAGACATTTCCATTTAGTTCAACACAAGTTTCCATTTGAGAGGTGCTGAAAAGTTATATGTAGCATGTTGATTAGCACATGCAGTTAAGAATATCAATGCATTCTGTGCATGTGACAGTATTAACCCTATAAAACTACAAACCCATAAACATTCTAAAATGCTTGTAAAAAAAAGTTAGCAACTCAACTGCTTCATGTCACGCTTCAAGTGCGTACTTAAAATTTCCTTTTTGTCCTCTCTAGATATGGAATGGGGACATGTTGAAACACTCCATGATTCAACAGATGGATATAACATCTTCTCAGCTATGAGATCATCATGAGACGGATCATCGCTCCGTCATCTCACTTAATGCGGCCCCCCCCACTTGCCCAACCCTTAAGAAGACAGACATTCTTATCAGCTTAATTGAGACGGACCACTACTTCTCATTCCCATTAAAGTCAGACGTGAATTTGAAATATATAGGAGTCCAACTAAAATACCAGCCCAGCCTCACAAAAAATTCTATAACCGGGAACGTCAAAAAGATTTGTGAATGTCCCGACCGGAGAAGTGCATGGATCAGCTTCCTCCTCCCCATTTCTATTTGTTTTGCTGCCATTTCCTCCTCCAAACTAAAGAATTACAGGAAAAATCATTTCCTTTTTAACACGTTAGCATGTTCAGATGTGCTTATAGCATGTGAACTTGAAGAAAAGGCAAAAAGCCTGAAGTGCGTATCAAAAGTTAAGTAGAGCATCTTAGATTTACATTTTTTTTGTTTCTTATGGCCAAAGAATATTTTCCTTCTTAAAAGGTTAGTAGGCTCATATGTTCAATCATCTGGCAAACAACTGGGATCTTGTAAATATGCTAAAGTGTGAGTTGTTTGGCACCTCATGAGTAGGGGCCTGTTTTTTTAAAGCCCTCTTTACTTCAGGGTTCCTGACTTTATATATAAGGAGCTATATGCTTAAAGTTTAAATTGAATTTGTATTCTGAGATGAAACCTTCTGATCGAGTGCGTTCTGTCTAACCTGAAATGTTTCCTGTCTGGTGCCAATTTCTTCTGTGATATACTTGGCTACATTTAGACTGCAGGGGTAAAAAAAAAGTCAATTTTTTATTTAAGATCTGACTCTTTCTGTTTGCTTACATTACTGTTCAACTTATATGAAATCGCTAAATTCAAGTAGACAGAACTGACTGGGCCATTCTAATTCAATTCAATTTGAATATACTTGTACGGCATCACCTTTATGCATTAATACGACATAACAATCAATAGAAACAGCAAGGAGGCAAAACACTGCTTTTTGGTTTTTGTTTTAATTCCTCTTTGCAGAAATAAGATGAATTTCCATAATTTGTATAGTGAACATCGCAGGCACTGCAGAAAAATCAGTAAATTACCAAGAGCATAATGTGGAAACCAGGGGCGCTCCAGTTGCCCCAACCCCTACACAGACAGGCAGACACACAAGTGCAGCACACAACACTCTTTATTTCCGTGGGGAAGCACTTTTTCTACACTCCCCACAGCAGCACAAATTGGCAAAGCACCAAAGCATTGTCCTTTTCTTCTCTCTTTCTCCATCTCCACTGCTCTCCCGGCAAGCTTCGTCCACCTCCTCCCGACTCTGGCTCCTTAAATGGAGTGAGATGGCCCCTTTTATGTCGCTCCTGGGAGTGCTCCAGGTGGCTCATTAGTGTTACCTGGAATCACTCCCAGGTATGATGGACATTCAACGTAAGGCTCTGCAGCCCACGGCAGCCCCCATAGAATCCAACAGGACTGCACTGGACTACAGCTCCCAGTGTGCCCTGTGAGAATCCATGGTGCCACAGTCGCCCAGGAGGGCTGCCCTCTAGTGTCCCAGGGGAGGCAATGGTCGCAGGTGATCTCTCCCCAGGTCCTTCCACCCAACTGGCATCCCGGCTGGGTAATGGTCATGGCCACCCTTCACAGTAGAAATATTAAAAAAAAGTAAAAGTGTGTTTCATAATGAAATTTTCAATTCAACTTATTTCTTCTCAATCATGGAATATATTAGTTTGCTACATGAATTTAGATTCTGAAGTGCACAATTTTTTTTATGAATTTAAAAAAATAACTAGCCTTCTGTTGCACTTCATGATAGAACTAAAGGGTACAATTATAAAGCAAAGCCTTAAAACTTACTGAATAAGTCAATTTTTCAAGCCAATAATGTTTTTGAGTATTGATCCACGTCCACATCTTACAACACAGATATTCAACACACATGAAATTAAGACAAAGCCTGCCTTTGTACTGAATTTAACATTGACACCTGGACTTGTAACAATCAAGCAGATACAGAGCATGGTCAAGAGGCATTAGAGTAGGCCAAAAAAGGCATGCAGTTTTCATTTTGGTGACAGCAGTAGGAAAATACAAGAAGCTACTATTCAACATGGGGATAGGAATTCAAATTCAAATTTTAATTTCATTTTCATTCATGCATTTACTATATCTGTTCATTTAGTTTTTGAAACTGTCTTCCATTATTGCATTACAGCCATAGTGAGGAGCCAGGCAGTATCTGATAAGAACTGTCACTAGACATCACTGGGCCCGATCACACACCAATAATCACAGAAATAAGATTAATTTGCTTGCATATTTTTCTCTGTTTTATTTTAATATATTCATCTGATATAATTAACAACATTCAGGCATATTATTCTGTGGCTTTATAGAACAGGAATAACAAGAATCAGCTGATGAATAAAAATTTAGGGGCATTGTTTTATCCAATTTTTATTAAATACAAGCGATGAACATTAATCCTTAAACTACAAATCTGTACAAACTCGTAATGGGGTTCACTAAACAAATGTTTTTTGTTTGTGTTTAACTTTCATATACTGTACAGCGAAATGAGCCAGATTGAATGAATGGCTTCCTCTTGTTTGTACTGTGTCTCATGTATCTTGCTAATGTGAATTTCCTCCACTCATTCTGGCTTCCTCCTATACTTCAAAGGCTCTCAGCCTAGTGGGTTGTTGTTTCAAAACTGTTCTGTTGTGTGTGACTGAACATGGCTGTTCTTGAATGTGTCCATTGTTATCAATCACTTAATGAACCAATGTAGTGGACTGAAGGCCTTTTCTATGTGAGTTTCTGTCTCATCACCATTGCTTCCAGGTTATGCTCTTGCAAACCAATTGAAGTGAATATGGAAAGTCGATGGATGTTGAAAGGGTCATCTGCACCCAGGATGATATACTGGAACACCGTAAAAAAAAACTGAGGCCTTCCTGAATGACGTGCCCCTGACATTTAAATGATCTAGAAGATCATCTGAATTTTGGCTGTTCTGGGAACCCTCTTGAGGCTGGGCTTTAATTAAAATCAGTTTATACATCACAGTGCTGTTTGTGTTCTTTAACATAAAGCAGGTTTGACACACAATGCAAAAAGCTGTCATACCTCTCCAGGGATCCTATTGCTGTCTGTGTAGAGTTGGTATACAGTATGTCTTCCATGTGTGTGCAGGATTTCTTTGGGTATTCCAGAAATAGATATGTAGATTCTAAACTGGTCTGGTATGGTTGTAGGTGTGTGCTTGTATGAACCCTGTCACAGACTCGTGTAGTTTATTTCTTCCTTTGCACTGATTGCTTTAAGAATTAGGTCTTGCTTCCTATTACCATGTAAGGGAACAGGAAAAGTTAGATAATGAATGCATGATTGCAGTATTCAAATATTTTGTTCACTGGCTCTCTATGATCCTCAACTGAATGATTCAGTTTTAAGCAATGGGTGGATCAATGGATGGATGACATCAATAACAACAACACCAACATTTATTTATATAGCACATTTTCATACAAAAAAATGTAGCTCAAAGTGCTTTACATAATGAAGAATAGAAAAATAAAAGACACAGTAAGAAAATAAAATAAGTCAACATTAATTAACATAGAATAAGAGTAAGGTCCGATGGCCAGGGTGGAAAAAAAAAAAAACTCCAGACAGCTGGAGAAAAAAATAAAATCTGCAGGGATTCCAGACCATGAGACCACCCAGTCCCTCTGGGCATTCTACCTAACATAAATGAAACAGTCCTCTTTGGATTTAGGGTTTTCATTGAAGGACTTGATGATGATGGTCATGTAGACTTCTGGCTTTTAGTCCATCAATGTTGGAGCATCATTGTGCTTTGAGTAGGTGGAGGTGGCGCAGGCCGCCACCACAAAGAAACCGGAAAAAGAAACAGAAGAGAGAGTAGGGGTCAGTACGGATTTTGGAGCCACCATGAGTAGTTATGATAATGAATTGAACATACAGAGTATCAGGATTAAGTTAAAGTGAAGTTAGGAGAAGGCCATGTTAAAGTAATGTGTTTTCAGCAGTGTTTTAAATTGCTCTACTGTATCAGCCTGGCGAATTCCTATTGGCAGGCTATTCCAGATTTTATATGCATAACAGCAGAAGGCCGCCTCACCACTTCTTTTAAGTTTAGCTTTTCGAATTGAAAGGAGACACTCATTTGAGGATCTGAGGTTATGATTTGGAATATAACGTGTCAGGCATTCCGATATATAAGATGGAGCGAGATTATTTTATAAACCATAAGCAGAATTTTAAAGTCAATTCTGAAAGACACAGGTAACCAGTGTAGTGACATGGCAGCGGCCACCTAAAGATCCTCTGAACTGATTGTCATAGGCTCTGAGGCAGGAACATTTTACATGAGGGCTTAATGCTGGTAATTCAAAAACAATGCAGTGAGATTAGTAATGTATATTCATTTAGGCAATGCAAGACTGCAGATCATCATCATCATATCTTATCACGCCACTGCTGTATCCAGGTAAGCGTCATTAGCTTCTTACCATCCCTGGATGAGTGCAGTGGACTGTGTAGTGTAGCAATTGGTCTCTGTCTGGTAGGGTAGATTAACAGGGGCAACACAAGAAGGTTTTCTACATACCCCCAAGACTGCAGATAAGAAGGCTCATTGATTGCTTGGCAACACCTCCAGGATAAGAGAATATAAATGAAAGAAAGAGGTGTTGAGGTTGTATAACACATGGGTGAGATCTTACTTGAAGGAATGTGTGGAACTGTGGTCACCACACTGTAGAAATGACACTAATGGGTTTAGAAAAAGGCAACAGGGCTGATCTCTGAGTTAAAAGGGGTTTAATTACAAGGCATGCCTGAATGCGTGCAGGCAGGAAAAGAGAAGTGTGAGGGGAGCACTAATAAAAGTCATTAAATTCCAGAAGGGCATGAAAAAGGTTAATTTGATTTTTTTTTCTTCAGAACACAGGAAGCTTCATAAGGTATAAGGAGGAGAGGTCACAAAAGGGAAGGTTCAAGAGAGGATAGAACTGCAGGAATTGTTCCCACTGAATCATAATTAACCTATGAGGACTTATTGTTGGAGTGAAGATATGGGAGATTTAAAAGTATGGGTGACACATTAGTTTTGGATTCTTAGAAAATGCTGCTTTTACCTGCTTTGTCTATTTAAAAGTGTGTCTAATTATACAGAAATGTGTTTAGCAGGAAGTGTTTAGTGTATTCAAACAATTTTCATTAAGATTTAAGATTGAAGGATCTTTATTTGTCACAATACACAATGTGCAGTTAAATGTCAAAATTGGTTCACTACTGACAATATGCAAAAGAGTGACAAGATAGGGAATCTACAGTACAGAAAACAAAGTAAGAATAAATAAAATAATTTTGAATTTTAAATATAAATAGCAATACACAATGTGTGAAAAACATTGGCAAAATGACATAATATTATCTCATTCATTGCATTATGACATAATATACATACAACCATCGTGCAAGGCAAAGTCATTATCTATCTATCTATCTATCTATCTATCTATCTATCTATCTATCTATCTATCTATGCATAACTGGTAAATTGTTCCATAGTTTGCAGACTCTGGAATGTAAACATGTACATTCATGATGTATAGTTTTTCTATCTATACATGCTAATATATTCTGAACAACTGACAAATCAAA
The DNA here is from genome assembly GCF_016835505.1 of Polypterus senegalus. Taxonomy (NCBI): domain Eukaryota; kingdom Metazoa; phylum Chordata; class Cladistia; order Polypteriformes; family Polypteridae; genus Polypterus; species Polypterus senegalus. The sequence continues at coordinate 130,425,924 of NC_053162.1, forward strand.
CCAGTAAGGAACAAATGTTAGCAGCCAGACTGCATTTACATCTCTGTACCTCATTTTTTGCAAGTTCTGTATCAAAAATAGCTGTTGTGTTACTCTAGAATCAATCACTTATATTGGGAATTGAGTAACAAGGTTAGTGCTGGGAATGCAATTAGGAGTTCAGTTTCTATTCAAAGAGACTGGAGTTACAATTGTCAGAAAAACTGACTTCTGCTTGAATTACCCCACACTTTTAAGGGCTCATCATCCATCCATAATGGTGGTGACTATCACTCATGTGCAGTTCTGTAGTTCCCCTGTTCCCCTTACACTCTTAACTGCGAGCTGTCTCTCTGTTCAACAGTAACCGTACGGCACAAAAATACATCTGCCCTTCAGAAACATCCTCTTAAACAGCATTTCAATGAGAAACAAACACACTCTTACCCATTCCTTTTGTGGGATAAGCTGCAGACTTGTAGACTTACCACGCAACATGCTTCTTGCATGAGGTTTAGAACATTTAAAAGGCCGAGCCCCAGCCAACCTAACGGCTCATTCTCCTGCCCTCTCTTCCTCAGACTGATCTGCTCCAGTTGCTGCTACAGAGCCACTGAATCCTCTTGATGAGGAGGACTTCATGTTCTTTTGGACCGCCATGTTTGACAGCTGCAACCTATGTGGCTTTCTGCTGTTGATAATCCCCTTCTGAATAAGGTCTTATGTTTGTATCTGCCAGTTCAGCAATAAAGATTTTGTACCTTGGAAACCTGATCCCTTTTCCAGTCTCATGTATAACTCTAGGGTGGAGTGGTGGCTCTGAGATAGGGTTCAAATCCTGTAAATGCCAAAAGTGACTCTACTTTGTTGGACCTTTGAGCAAGGCCCTTAACCTGCAACTGCTCCATCCTCGGTATGACATTAACCTGCATCCAGCACTGCATGTAGGCCCTCCAACCTGCAGGGAAAAACCTGGGGGTTGGTGGCAAAATTGGCACTCCAGCCAGCAGAGTGGTGGCTCTGAGGTGAGAGATCTGCACTGGCAATTAGAAGGTTGTTGGTTCGAATCCTGTAAATGCCAATAGGGACTCTGCTCTGTTGGGCCCAAAAGTAGGGCCCTTAACCTGCAATTACTGAGCACTTTGAGTAGTGAGAAAAGCGCTATATAAAAATCAAAGAAATATTATTATAAAAAATCTCACACTTTTCCACTCCATCTGAGCTAGTGTGGTGCTGAAGTGTCACCTGTTGGATGGCTGCACTCAGGTCCTAATCTGGGATCCTGAGTTGATTTGTCACGTGGTGCGTGTGGCAATGCGCTGTATCAGTGCGTGCTTCTAACCTGTGTAACTCTGTTACACAAGCTTGACAATTTATATGTATATATCTTATATATAAACGTTTACGCATGGAAGTGTGTGTGTCTGTCCAGCCTGGAAGTGAGAGGTGGAGTCGGAGTAAGGGCTTCACCTCCGAGGAAACAGCACAAGCAAGGCCAGCACATCAGCAAAAAGAAACTTCCGAAGAAAGACAAAGTCACTTAGCCACTAACATCGGCAAAATGGTATCCCTTTTACTTTTCCTCCAGCCTCTAATGCACAAACAAGGCAAGCACGTCAGCAAAACAAATCTTCCTAGGAGAGAGATTCCCAGAGTAGTTCCTTTCAAGTACTTGACATCAGTTTTTTTTTTTTTAACAATTTCAATAGTTTCTAGGACCCTGGGCTATTTACAGCATGGGCTGACACGGCTAGTATATATATATTGCATAGTTTACTGTCAAATAATGCAAAGAGTACACGACACGTGTTTTGCCCTCATTTGGGCTCATCAGGCGTACACATCTACTGCTCCCGTCTCGGGGATCGAACCTCAGTGTCAGAGACGAAGCCCCTTTATGTTGCACCATGGTGTGTGGTTCGTTTATATGACAGCCTGTAGGTCTGGAGTAATTACATTCATTGTATTCGTAGTCTGAGTCCCGACCTGAATTGTGTGGGTGGTTACCTACCAGGTAACACTTATGGTTGGTCTACCATTCGGCAAACATCTGCCACGGTGCCCTCTTCAGTCACGAGAAGCAGATCATGGAATGTTGCATAGTTTACTGTCAAATAAACAGACTATGAATGCAATGAATATATATACATATATATGTACAGTGGTGTGAAAAACTATTTGCCCCCTTCCTGATTTCTTATTCGTTTGCATGTTTGTCACACAAAATGTTTCTGATCATCAAACACATTTAACCATTAGTCAAATATAACACAAGTAAACACAAAATGCAGTTTTTAAATGATGGTTTTTATTATTTAGGGTGAAAAAAAATCCAAACCTACATGGCCCTGTGTGAAAAAGTAATTGCCCCCTGAACCTAATAACTGGTTGGGCCACCCTTAGCAGCAATAACTGCAATCAAGCGTTTGCGATAACTTGCAATGAGTCTTTTACAGCACTCTGGAGGAATTTTGGCCCACTCTTCTTTGCAGAATTGTTGTAATTCAGCTTTATTTGAGGGTTTTCTAGCATGAACCGCCTTTTTAAGGTCATGCCATAGCATCTCAATTGGATTCAGGTCAGGACTTTGACTAGGCCACTCCAAAGTCTTCATTTTGTTTTTCTTCAGCCATTCAGAGGTGGATTTGCTGGTGTGTTTTGGGTCATTGGGGTCATTGTCCTGTTGCAGCACCCAAGATCGCTTCAGCTTGAGTTGACGAACAGATGGCCGGACATTCTCCTTCAGGATTTTTTGGTAGACAGTAGAATTCATAGTTCCATCTATCACAGCAAGCCTTCCAGGTCCTGAAGCAGCAAAACAACCCCAGACCATCACACTACCACCACCATATTTTACTGTTGGTATGATGTTCTTTTTCTGAAATGCTGTGTTCCTTTTATGCCAGATGTAACGGACATTTGCCTTCCAAAAGTTCAACTTTTGTCTCATCAGTCCACAAGGTATTTTCCCAAAAGTCTTGGCAATCATTGAGATGTTTCTTAGCAAAATTGAGACGAGCCCTAATGTTCTTTTGCTTAACAGTGGTTTGCGTCTTGGAAATCTGCCATGCAGGCCGTTTTTGCCCAGTCTCTTCCTTATGGTGGAGTCATGAACACTGACCTTAATTGAGGCAAGTGAGGCCTGCAGTTCTTTAGACGTTGTCCTGGGGTCTTTTGTGACCTCTCGGATGAGTCGTCTTTGCGCTCTTGGGGTAATTTTGGTCGGCCGGCCACTCCTGGGAAGGTTCACCACTGTTCCATGTTTTTGCCATTTGTGGATAATGGCTCTCACTGTGGTTCGCTGGAGTCCCAAAGCTTTAGAAATGGCTTTATAACCTTTACCAGACTGATAGATCTCAATTACTTCTGTTCTCATTTGTTCCTGAATTTCTTTGGATCTTGGCATGATGTCTAGCTTTTGAGGTGCTTTTGGTCTACTTCTCTGTTTCAGGCAGCTCCTATTTAAGTGATTTCTTGATTGAAACAGGTGTTGCAGTAATCAGGCCTGGGGGTGGCTATAGAAATTGAACTCAGGTGTGATACACCACAGTTAGGTTATTTTTTTAACAAGGGGGCAATTACTTTTTCACACAGGGCCATGTAGGTTTGGATTTTTTCTCCCTAAATAATAAAAACCATCATTTAAAAACTGCATTTTGTGTTTACTTGTGTTATATTTGAGTAATGGTTAAATGTGTTTGATGATCAGAAACATTTTGTGTGACAAACATGCAAAAGAATAAGAAATCAGGAATGGGGCAAATAGTTTTTCACACCACTGTATATATATAAATTAAACAAAATGACAAATAAAATATAAGGCAGGAATGTGATCAAACAAGACCATTTTGTAGGTAATGCTCAAAAGATGTTGTGGGGCATGTCCTCATTGACAAGTCTTATGGCTCCTCATGAGTTTTGGTCATAGACTATGCAACCTTTTGCTCAATTTCATTACCTGGAAGAGTTCGTTACCAGAGAGGAGGAGCCCTTGATGATTTTGGTTGCTCTGGTCCTACACCGCTTAGTGAAAATGACCTGCAGAGAAGGGAGAGCAGATCTTATGGTGTTCTACGCTGCTCACACCACCCTTTGTAAGGCTTTGCAGTCTTGGGCAGAGCAGTTATCAAACTAGGATGCGATGTTCAGTATTAAGATGTTTTCTATAGTACCTGTGTATAAAGTTTATAAGATTGCTGGGTAGACCCTACATTTCCCCAGTTGCCTCAGATGATACAGAGCTGTGACAGGCAATGCCCATGTCAGGTTCTCAGAAAAATGAACTCTGGAATATCTGAAGCTGCTCACTCTTCCCACTCTGATCCTATTGATATGGACTGGTGAAACATGACATACAGTTAAACCCATTTAAAAAACAGTGGTGATAACCTTAAGGGAGGTGAAGCAATTGTGTGAATATTCTCTATTCTTAATGTTGTAACCTGCCATTATAAGCATCTACAGACATCCTTATGTGAACCTGTGAAGTGTCATTATACTTCAGTCTATGCAGTTTATTGTATATTTTCCCCTTGATAGATCTTAGTCAACTGTGTCATACATTGTGAAACCAACTTAATCCAATTCTGGACAAATCAATTTAACACATAAAGTATACAGGGCCCTTTAAGTACTTAATTATAACTAATGGACAGTTATAACTTCTTTAAACAGCTTGTTATCTTTAAAGCGACAAAAAAAGAACACAGTTTATCTTACACTATCAGTTGTGAAAGGCCTTGTCTTGACCACAGACATAGCTCATTTTTTCTTGACTGCATAATAACGAGAAAGCTCTACAATTTTGTGTCACTTTCTGTATCAATGTTTTCATTCAGTCTATTCACTTTAAAGACTTTCTGCTGTAGCTGCATAGCTGATCCAGTCACGCATCAGCCAGAGTTGTTTTTCTACTATTTAAGGGATCCATATTACACTTAGTTTTCTCCAATTTTCCCTAGTGATTTCACATCAGGGCTTGAGTCTCAATTGATGCCATCTAATGGGTGCCCCAGCAAGAGCTCCATGAACCGTCAGATGAACTTCAGGTTGCCTACCTGCTTGCATAACATGTCATAACCAAAGAAAACTAACTGGAATCAGTCTTTCATTCACAGTCTTCTTCATACCAAACTACTGTACTAGTGTAATTAGATTTTTTTCTTTACCGTTTTCTGTAATTTTAAAGGACAGATAGAGTTTCCAAAATTCCAAATGTTTCCAAAATGTTTCCAAATGTTAGTTTAAGTTTAAAAACTAGTTCAGATTTAAATTTCTTGTGTAATTTTAAATCACCGTCTGATCAATTGCTTAAGACATTTTATAGGTTTATTGTCACATGTACTGAATTTAGATCAATGTAGTTAGTTTCTTCCAAGAATACTTTTTTCCTTCAGGGAGGGATGCAATGTCATTCACAGTTGAGCTATTTATCAATACTAATTTCTTATTTTTTAAAAAAACACGAGTGGTCAGACTAACATTTTAACAATTTTAAGGATTTGTTAGTAGTAGCTCTCCAAAACTCTTATATATTATTTTAGGTATCAGAAACAAAAATAAGCCTTCATTCCAGAATAGTCAGCCTTAAAGTAAACTGGCAATGAGAATTCAGAAACCAAATGGCAAAAACAAACAGAAATTTAAGTCATAGTTCCCAGAGTTGCTTTTGCATAGTTGCAGGAGAATGCTGTCTAAAACTATGATGACTGCATGCTTACAATTGCCTAAATTGCTGTCACGTCGGCAGCTCCAGGTCACACGTGTGTCAATGGCAATGAAACCACTGAGTACACATCACTAAAGTCATCAAATTACAATGAGTAAAAATTAAAAACTTTAACATAATGTTAATGATGCTCTAGTGCCCAGGCAGTAGGAGGGAGCGTGAGGAGGCCCCTGGGATGGCAGAGAGAGCTGATGTGCTGGAGGGAAGATCAAGGAGCAGCTGTGTAGTTGAGTAATGCTTGGAGAGTTTGCATGTTGTGGACAGGTCAAGGAGGTTCCAGTAGTTAGGAGCCATAAGAAGCTACATACTCGAGTGCAGTCATCACGTATGCATGTGAGGGAGACAAAGTGAGGTGAGGCATGACTTTAACATTTTGGTGGCACTCCCAAAAACCCTTTTCTGCAGAAAATCTTTCTTAGGCATTCATTGTCTGTACACTTGTTTTAGAAGGTGCTGAATAATCTCATTCAGTGTGGTGTCAGTTTCTGTTATTTTCATGCTCATTACTACTGGTGTTAGCAGTGGGAAAAAACAGACAAACGGATCCAAAATGAAATGCTGGTATCACCCAGGAGAAAGCCCACAACTCATCAACAAACTCATGGACGTAGTCATCCACTGATCAGAGCCTGCAAGCCTCAATCCTCCTCTCCACTTCCAATCGGCCCCAGAAGATTGCCATGCCAAACTTATTTTATTTCGCTGTTAATAAGATTGTGTATTCTTAAGGATGAGGAATTAAACCGAGGCAGTGTATCAGGTGGTAAACCAAAGCACTTGCAGTTTGGATTAACCTTTTAGTGGTCAATGCAGCTGCCTGGTACATTAAGCACTTTTATACAGGGCAGGGCCAGCTACCTAGGAGTAACAGTTAACTTGCCAGACAGGACATTTTCTACAGCATCTGCAAAGTTCCTTTCAGGGGTCAGGCAACCCCACTGGAAAGGGAGGAGGGAGGGCATACTGTATTTAAATAAGAGTTCAGTGACTACCAGGCTGTCTAAAATTCCACAGTAGGAGGGAGCAACAGACGTCTGTGTGAAAAGGCACTTAGCATGATGGAGGAAACTAAGATGAGCCATGGGGAACAATAAATACGCCTGTTGGCTGAGGGGCTGAACTGCTCATTCTTTGTGGTGTTCGTGTCTCTCCTATCTTGATGTTCATTACAATATATTATATTATGTTAGAGCAATACAGTGGCACAGTGGGTTTGATTTCTGGTCCTGATACTGTATGTGTGGGTGTCTTTTCTGTGGGTTTTGTTGTGGGCACTCCAGCATTCTTGCATGCAAAAGACATGTAGATTAGGCTAACTGGAAACTCGAAATGGATATGTGAATGACTATGTGTGTGTGAGCATGCTTGGCAAAAGACTGGACTCTTGTTCGGGGTTTGCTTCTGCTTTAATTCTAGGGATGCAGTGATAAACTAAATTTTTACCTGATACAGAGTGAGTTCAGAAATGTAATGGATGATGTGCAGTCTTGGGAGTATGAAACAGCTGAGGCCATTTCCAATCTTGTGTTTAACACTTCCAGGATAGGTTGAGCTCTCTGCAAACCCGTACTGGAAGACATGGCTTCAGAAAATGGATAGTTGAATAGATGAATACATAGATGGATGAATTGGAGGAAAAATAAAGACATTACCACTTTACCCCAATTCCAAAAAGAACAACCAGATTTTATATATTTATTAATCACACTTTGTATATATCCATCTATTTATTCATTCTGCTTACCCACAACACTGAGAGCATTGGGAACCGATTGTGAGCCCCAAACTGAAACACAAGTCCATCATATGGCACATCCATACACAGTCATTTTCACTTATATTGTAGGGCTGCCAGTTAAAAAATCACAAAATACTGATATGATGAAAACTCATGCAGACATGGGAAAAACATACAACCTCCACAGAGACTTTGACCAGACTGGAAAATTTCAGGCAGGTCTGTGTGGATGTGGAACGGCACACTAACACCTAGAACTCTGTGCAGTTTTCTCTTGCTATCTGTTTATCACCTGTACTCATCTTTGTGAAAATAAAAGTCACAAATGCTTATGTAATCTGAAAAACTAGTTTGGAAGCATTAATACCCTTTATAAATAATACCCTTAATATATTATATTATGTGTTCTCTGTATATATATGCTGAATGATGTTACAGGCAGCATAACGTTCTCCATGGCTTCTCCAGACCCTTTCACATCTGTCACATGTGCTCAGGGTGAACCTGCTATAATCTGTGAAAAGCACAGGGCACCAGTGATGGACGTGAAAATTCTGGTATTCTATGGCAAATGCCAATCAAGCTCCATGGTGCCGGGCAGTGAGCACAGGGCCCACTAGAGGACGTCGGGCCCTCAGGCTACCGTCAATAAGTCTTTTTCTGATTTTCTGATCATACACATTCATACCAGTGGCCTGCTGGAGGCCATTTTGTAGGGTTCTGTCAGTGCTCCTCCTGTTCCTCCTTGCCCAAAGGAGTAGATACCAGTCCTGCTGACGGGTTAAGAACCTTCTAGAGTAACTGCCTGTCTCCTGGAATCTCCTCCATGCCCTTGAGACTGTACTGGGAGACACGGCAAACCTTCTGGCAATGGCACGTATTGATGTGCCATCCTGGAGAAGTTGGACTACCTGTGCAAGCACTGTAGGGTCCAGGTATCGCCACATGCTACCAGTAGTGACACTGACCATAGCCAGACTAGTGAAGAAACAGTCAGAAAAGATGAGGAGGGAAAAATGTCAGTGGCCTCCACCTGTTAAACCATTCCTGTTTTGGGGGTCGTCTCATTGTTGCCCCTCTAGTGCATCTGTTGTTAATTTCATTAACACCACAGCGGCTGAAACTGATTAACAACCCCCTCTGCCACTTAACTGACCATTAAAAAGTGTTCATTTAATTTTGTGAGCAGTGTATATATATATATATATATATATATATATATATATATATATATATATATATATATATATATATATATATATATATATATATATATAGTTAAACATATATTGCTTTATTTTATGAAGATTAGTTCTTACTTGCCACCTGATACATTTACTAAACAGGCAGATGCTGAGATATACAAAATGATAAGAATTCTCATATGCAGGCAGCGTCTGTCCCTCCATCACAGTCAGCTATAATTAAAAGTTCGATATATACAATTCAGCCTGAGACTATAGTGGCGTAACTAAATTAGGTTACAACCAAACCCCCACATCTCCAAGCTCCCAAGCCCCATCTTCATCACAAAGGCTCAAATGAAGGGCTCAACAGCTGTTCCATACTTCCAAGTCTTTGCATCCGCCGAAAAAACCAGATGGCAGACTGGGAACTCCTTGCTTGCCCTGATTGGCTGGCCAAGCGTCACAGAATTGTTTTTCTAAAGATTGTTGTAGAAGAGGTTTTTGAATGAACTGGAAAGGGGGTGTCAAATGACAGCAAAAGTGCTACAATGAGGTTGTTTTTGATGGATTTTATGAGAAGCTCAATGTTAATCAAAGGACACCCCTATTATTATTAATAGAAGCACATAGAGGCCATCTGTAGAAATTCAGTTCCTTAGCCAGCAAAGTTTTTATGTAAATTTAGCCAAAAATGACAACTGACAATGCTAACTTTTGCCTGCCTCTTTATTTGACTATACACATTGAGAAAATCAACAAAATCAGTAGCATTTATATGTATACAGTTAATCTCCAATTCTTATTTTCCAACAAGATTGAGATAGGCTCAATAAAATTGAACAGAGGTGTGCTGGTATACATATATCATGCCTTGTCAGCGTTTCCAGGCTTATTTCAATGATATTCTGTGTCAAAGCATTAATTTTGTGACTTGCAGTCTCCAGAATCTTATCATTTCTTCCCACTTTTAAATCCAATGCCTTAAACTTAAGTTCTTGTGTTGAGTTTGATGCATATGTAATAAGTTCCAATAACAGAAACTGAGCATTTTAACATTTTTACCTTTAGAAAAAATAACGTCACTTTGCACCACTGATAATCAGTTTGTTCAAAAAAGTGTTGAGAAAAGCCTCTGATGACAGGTACAGCTGTTGCCGTGACTATAAATACAGAAAGAGTTGATAAGTAGAACGCTCCCTTAGTAAATACATAAAAATCAAAAATAAAATGAAAAAGTAGCACAACATAGAAGGTGTAACAGTGATTGTGCATGTAGAAGAGTTCAGGCAGAACAGCTAGTACAAAAAAACAAGGCAAAAATATATTCCAATGACGGCAGTGCAATAAAAAAAAATATTCTGAAATCAGAAAACCACAGCTCAAATAGCAGAAACAAAAATATACATCATGTGAGTGACAGCAAGCTTTTTACATAGCAGAGAAAAAGTTCTCAAGGTTTAGCCCTGCATCTATACACAAATGACCTAAAATTAAACAAAAGAAAGAATAAAAGACTGAAAGGCTGAAGAACTGAGGGCAGAAATGCAAAACGATCTGTCTAATAATTCTTTGCATTTATATAGCGCTTTTCTCACTACTCAAAGTGCTCAGCAATTGCAGGTTAAGGGCTTTGCTCAAGGGTCCAACAGAGCAGAGTCCCTTTTGGCATTTACGGGATTTGAACTGGCAACCTTACAATTGCCAGTGCAGATCCCTAGCCTCAGAGCCTCCACTCTATCTATCTATCTATCTATCTATCTATCTATCTATCTATCTATCTATCTATCTATCTATCTATCTATCTATCTATCTATCTATCTATCTATCTATCTATCTGTCTATGGGGTGCCACAGAGCACCAAAACCCAACACAACCTCACAGACACAAGTCCCGGGTTCAATTAAGTGGTTTATTATAATGAAATACCTTTAATCTGGTTTCTTCAAGAATTAATTCTTATCTTCTCTTTCCTTCCCCCCATCTTTCTGTCCTTCCTCATCTAGGTGAGTTATAGTGGTTCCTTTTATACAGGATCTGGAGGTACTTTCAATTCTAGGACGTTACATGTAGGGAGTAGAGTAGAAGGATGGGGTATTGGTTTACATTGCTGCCTCACAGGTCATTGTTTATTCTCTGTGGAGGGATATCTTTGTATGCTTTTGTGTCCCAAACATGTATATTAAGTATTTGATAAATCTAATTTTGTTTAGGAATGAGTTAATGTAGGTGGATGTATGAGTCTTCTCTGTAACCAGGCTTGCAGACAGAACTGTAGCTCATGCTGCTGTGATAAACTGTAGACCCCTGTGATTCTGAAGCAGATTAAGGGGGAAAGGAATCTATCTATCTATCTATCTATCTATCTATCTATCTATCTATCTATCTATCTATCTATCTATCTATCTATCTATCTATCATATAGGGCCTATCATTAACTATTTATTGTGACCTCTAGGGGGTGCCACAGAGCACCAAACCCCAAACACAACCTCAAAGACACAAGTCCCAGGTTCAATTAAGTGGTTTATTGTAATGAAATGCCTTTAATCTTGTTTCTTCGAGAATTAATTCTTTATCTTTTCTTTTTTTTTCTCTCCCCCAACCCCCACATCCATCCTTCTGTCCTTCCTCGCCTGGGTGAGTCATAGTGGTTGCTTTGATACAGGATCTGGAGGTACTTTCAATGCTAAGACGTTGCATGTTGGAAGTACTTCTAGCTCAGGTAGAAACCCCACAAAGTAGGGACTGTTAATCCCATGGAACCTAGCCCTGCTGCCCAACGGGAACAACAGTTCCCAGCATGCCCTGTAACTGTGTGTATGGGTACCTTGGCTCATGAATGCTGTCATCTAGCATGTCAGGGGAGCTTACATTTCAGGCAGGCTCTCTCCCCTTGTTCCTGCATTATACTGGCCTCCTGACCAGGTAAGGATCTTCAGTCCATCCCCACCATTCTATATTCATACTGGCATTTCCTGCTATCCTCTTAGCTGAGGCAGGGAATGCCCTGCTTTTTCTTTCTGCCCACTCATTACCTTGGCCTACCAGCCAAGTAAGGAACTAGGATTCATCCCGGCAGAGATGCCAACCCATGCCTGCTGTCTATCACACTATCTATCTAAACTTTATGTTCACAGGGTCATAACTATTGTCTCTGATTTCAAGAATTAATTTGAACACAGCCATTATTTTATTAAGATCATCTGATTTTGGGGCATAGCCTGCCAACATGACTGCAACTGGACTGCTGCTTTTCACCATGATCAGTGACCACTGATGTTCTTTTCTACATGATATGCTAAAGGAGGCTCTTTTTGGTCATTTCAGCTGTGATATCCAACATCTGTCCTCCTACAGTGCATGAACTACTGGAAAGGAATATGTTTCATGATTTTGGCAATTTGCCAATAGCTACAACTATTTTATTTGTATTCTTTAAGTGCTGAAGAGGGGTATGTTGCGATTTTGTGCCTGATCATCAAAAGCTAAGCCTGTTTTTCTCATAAAATACAAAAGAGTTTTGTAATTTTGACTGAGATTGTAATGGCCCATTTATCAATGAAATGTTGGACAGTGAGTTATTTTATTATTTTAAACAACAATGTCATACACACTCAGGTTCTCAGGAGGGACGTGTCTAATGATTTCAACTCTGCTAGCTGATCAGGCTGTATTTCATGATTTCAGACACAATCAACAGAACCATATCTGTCCCAGAAACATTCAAGTGAATGTATTTTGTGATTTTGATTTTTTTACATTAATCTCCCTTATGTTGTGATATTGACTGGAATCAGAATGCACAATTACTGATAGTTTTATATGTTTGCACACTTATCTAAGAAAAGTTGAGACGGGAGAAAGAAAATATCAATGGAGGTGAAAAGGCTAAGAAGCTGAAATGTATTTTTTGTGCCTCCACTCTGTCACATTTCCCCCTGTCCCCAGCTTGCCATAAAGCTCCCCTCTCTTCCCTTGACTGGGGACAATCACAGGGCAGGAAACTATTTCCGCTGCCTTTGCCCTCCTCCCAGCCTCCCTGTCGCCTTGTCTCCCATGCAGCTCACTTTGATTCTCTCACTCTCAGAGAGTTCGCACCACAATGACCCGATGCGCTCTTGGTGGGAAAAGTGACGCTATGTTTACAGAGGCTGCTAGGGCCAGACCCTGAAATAGAATACCAGGAAGCTCTGTGCAATTTGCAGCAGGGTGGTAAAAAACAACAACAACAACAACAAAAGTGAACAGCTCTTCCTGCTCCCATGCGACCTACTGAATGCCAGGGATTGCAGAAGCCTGGGAATCTAAAAAATAAGAGCCGTATTCAGAAGACATTGGCAGAAAAATAAAATAAAATATCAGCTGAATTTTGTCAATTCTACAAAAGTATTTCAACAGAATTCCAGGCTTTAAACTAACATGTTAAATAACATCTCTCTGCCTGACCCCTCACACACACACTAATGTTTTCAGCACTGAAATTGGAACCATTTTTTGTTAACAGTAATTTTCTTCCCGATCAGCTAACAACGGCAGATTGCCTAATCTGAACTGACATGTTTGGTTAGATATTTCATTGTGTGTTTCAAGATCTAAAGCTATTTAAACAAATGAGGACACCTGTCCGCCTTAAAGTCAGTCATTTAAATAAATTTTTGTATCTAGGGATGAAGTGAATAATGTATTCATTATAATAACGACTGTAGCCCAAGATTTTGAAACAAGTGCTAAATCTGACAGCTGAAATCTTCAGAGTGTCACTCTCCTCTGTGGTGGCCCCATGGATGTCAATCACTGCCAGCAGGGTTCATCAGAAACAGACATCAAGAACGAGAGCAGACAAGCATCCTGGCTCTTTGTCCATGGGAGCACCTTCTCCTTCTGTGGCTGCAGAAATCACACAACACTTGGAGAGTGTTGCAGTGTCCCCTCTCTAGCTAATTTGCTTATGCTATCCAACAGCAGCATGATGTTACTCCAGAGTTTCTGGTCATGGTGGTCTGCTGATGTTTAGCAGGATGGCACATGGCAGTGTGGATGCACTGTGAGCGCTTTAACCTCTGCTTCAGGGGTCACAGAAAGTGCGAAGGATTTTCACTAATTAGTGTCACTTGAAAGTAACACAAGTGAAAGAAATCTATTGACGTTTAACAAGCGTGTGACAACAAGGCATTGTGAGTGTAGGTGCGGGAACGTCCTGTGAGAAACTGATCTGCTGGCTGCGACAATTACATGACAAAGAAAAAAACGGATGGATTTAACCCTTCAAGAGGTAGATGAGTCAGAAAATAGGAACATAAAGTTTCAAGATAGGTGAAACCAAATCTGTGCATGTTAAACAGATAAAATCTACATTATAAAAAAAGTGTTCAAGGGCAATTATAATAAGTTTGACCTGCCATTGTTGACACTAGTGTTTGCATATATAGTTAGAGTAGAAGGATGGGGTATTGGTTTACACTGCTGCCTCACAGGTCATTGTTTGTTCTCTGTAGAGGAATACTTTTGTATGCTTTAGCGTCCCAAACATGTATATTAACTATATGATAAATCGAATTTTGTTTAGGAATGAGAGAATGTAGGTGGATGCATGAGTCTTCCCTGTAACCAGGCTTGCAGACAGAATTGCGTCTGATGCTGTTGTGATAAACTGTAGACCCCTGTGATTCTGAAGCAGATTAAGGGGAAAACGAATGGATCTATCTATCTATCTATCTATCTATCTATCTATCTATCTATCTATCTATCTATCTATCTATCTATCTATCTATCTATCTATCTATCTATCTATCTATCTATCTATCTATCTATGATCCCTCTCTGCTAGTCTCCACTTGGGTTTTCGTTGTGTAAATATCAGTTCACTTTCATAAAGACGGTCAGGGTAAGGTAGCTGATACCTCAGCGTGCACTGCTGCACAATGGTTTAGTGCACTGTAAAAAATGAAATCTAAGCCAAGTGAAAAGTATTTACAGGTAAATTATGATATTACATCTAGTTTTCCTTATTGTAAGAAGTATTGACCTTTCCAAAAATTTGTAATTATGATTATTTAGCTTACTTTAAGAAATCTGGTTAAGTATTTTTTCCTTACCCCTTTGGCAGATTTGTTTCCTAAATACAAATAAAACAACCCCCATTAAAATTTTATTCTCTAGTTTTTGCATATGCATTTTTTGCAGTGTGCTGCTGGCTTACGACTATGGGTATCTGGTTTCAAAACCCTGGCCTAAGTCCTGTCTGTGTAGGTTTGCATTTTCTCTTTGGGTTCATGTGGGAATTTCTCTAGGAATTTCATATTCCCCCAATACATAAAGCTGTGCATGTTCGGTTCATTTAATGCCTTTGCCTCCTAACTGCATTGAACTAGGTTTAATTTTTGGACAGGCCATTCCCTGCCATTAGTTTGTATTTTCTGTCTCCACATGGGTTTCCTCATTGTGTTTTCCCATTTACTCAACATCTCAAAAAGGTGTATCTTACAGTAGGTTACCTGGTGACACCTGGTGTCTGGAGGTGAGACATGTGATGGACTGACATCTTGTCCAGGGTTTGTTCTTGCTTTGCACCTGATACTTACAGGATTTGCCGTTGCTCGCCGCAAAAGTGCACTGGAAAAAATTGGCCCATTAGGTAGATGATTCCACTTAATTTTATTCTATCAGGTTCTAGGACAATATATTTTGTTTTTCCAAAGAACTTCAGTGGAATAAAAAATGTCTGTTATCATATGTATTGATTAGGGAGCTCCCATTCTTTGGGTAACTCTAAGGGAGTCAATTCTTTTAATAATACTTCCACTATTGAAGTAAATATGTATGAAATTTTATTATGTTTAATGTATGTACTTGCAACAAACGTATATATTCATTATTTACGGTGTCATACATCCACATATCAAATTAACAGCTACTACAACTCACTCACCTTCTTGCTGCTGTTTTATTTCTTTGCTGCATTAAACAGGCTGACAAATCAATATGTTAATACCGTGCCTAACTAATGTTAACTGTACAAATTTACTCAAGATAAAGTCTGGTAACTGGCAACCCTTTAGTTAATCTATACACTATAAGTAACCATTAGCAGCATATGAACATTGTATTTAAAGAAACAGTGCTTGTTGGCAACTGGAATGAAATAAAAATGTACATTTTTTCTGTTCTGTTCTCTGTACCCGCCTCTGTGTCTTCTGGGACTTGATGTAGCTAAGGAAAAAAAGAAGCTTCCATGGAATATTTCACAATAATTTTTCTAGATGTTAATTGGTGTCAAAATTAAGTGCCCATTAAATCCATATAAACAGAGTTCATTCATCCAAACCAAATTGCTTAATTTTACTCATGCAAAAACAAAAACAGCAAGTATTTTAGTGTTCTTCCACAGACTTAGCTCCTATTCTCACCACCACAGTCTAGTGTACCATTCATAAAACTGATACTCTTGTTGAAAAGATTCCAAGCAACTTGAACTCATCCACTAAGAATAGCAGCTGACCACTTACCCAAATGAAGCAAGCAACCCTTTCCTTAAAAGTGACCATAACTTTAGATATGGAGGTGCAAATTCTCCTTCCAACCAAATCACACTCAGCTGCAAACTGCCAGAGATCACAGTCAGCTGAACAGCATCATCTGCAAATAGCAGCAGTGCAACATTTACACTCCCAGACTAAGTACCCCTCAAACATTGCCTGTGCTTTGATATCCTGTCCGTAAAAGTGACGAATTGAAGAAAAGACCAGACGCACCATTGGCTGAGTCCAATACCCACACTGAACAGTCTCGATTTAACACTGAGTTGTGAGCACAACCACTCACTTCATAAATATAGGAAATAAAAGGCCACACAAATCCATACTCTTGAAACACTTATGACAAGATGCTACAAGGTGCATAGTCATAATGTTTATCCAAGTCCAAACAGCACATGAAGATAGGACTAGCAAGCTTCCACAATCCCTCATGTATCTGTGAAAAGATGAAGAGATGATCCAGTGTTCCACAGCACCAACAGAGCCTGAAGGTTCAGCTGTTCGACAAATTTTCCATTCCTGATACCCATCAAGCACTTTTCATGAGAGGCAGAGGAGTGTGGCTACTTAGTAACTGTTACACACCCCCTTGGCACTCTTCAAAAATGGAGATCACCTCCCCAGGGCTGTGATGTAACTTTAAAGAATCACATTAACCAAATCCTCTACCTTATCCCTGTATTTTCATCTTTCAAACCATCACTCACAACCTGTGTTTTCCTAATTCCATTTGGGTCTTGTCCACTCTTGTTGCCTTTTCTGCTATAGAACTGTTTAATAAAGTCATCTACAGAGATAGACCCCAGCCCCACCCAGTGTTTCCAGCTCTGCCTTTGTCTTATGCATGGTGAACCTTCTAAGCAACTTTTTCACAAGTTGTGTGAGTTATCCGGTCAATAGCTGCTCATTGACAAAAACCATTCACAGCCCTGGCTACCAGTGTGGGTCTCAGTATGAATGTTCCAGGCTGTGCCCTCTTTGACTTGATTACAACATTCATAAGGGCCTAGCATGGACTTTTTCTTTGTCTGGCTCCCCCCTTTGGACCAATCTGCCATGGATAATCCTAACAGAAGTAGATACCTGAAGACAATACAGTTCTAAGGATCAGGAGCAATACCACATAAATGACAGGCAAGAAAGGAATCATTCAGGTGCACATGCCCACCCATCAAGCCAGATATCACTAACTCACTCATCACGAAATCTCCCAAACCATGAGGACTTGGGACTTGAAATTTGGAATGTAGGTTACCCTTGGCCCATAGTTGCTTGCTATAAAACAGTTTTAAAAATTTTGCGGTCCAAGCGCAAAATTTCTTAGAATTTTTAGACCCGTTTGTATGTCTGACTACTTTTCATGAGAGGGCTACTTAAAGGATTTAGATTGAGTTTTTTCTATAATTTGCATGAACATTCCGTTGATTTTGCGACTTTCTTATCACGCTAAGTATCATAGTTCGCTTGCGGTATCGATTTATTAGTGGGAATCTGACAGAGCTCATTGGGCTGTGGGGAGGCGGGAGGGGCCCTCCTCACCTACGCGTCTGCCTCTGGGCGTAAGCTTAACTCCGCTTAGTTAGCGAATGAGAGAACTACTTAATGGATTTAGATCTTTTTTTCTAGAATTTGCTTGAACATTCCGGTTAATTTTGAGACTTCTCTCATCGCGCTATGAATCATAGTTCGCTTGCAGAAGCAATATATTTGCGCTAATCCGAGACAGAGGCTCTGGGCCGAGGGGAGGGGGAATAGTGACGTCAGGAGTAGTGAGCTGGACGGGGTCCTCCTCACTGTCCTGTTTCACCACTCCGAGAGCGAAGCCAAGGAGGATGGCTAGTCTATATATATAAAAGCCAAATACCACTGACTTACTCATCACAAAATCTCCCAAACCATGAGGACTTGGGACTTGAAAATTTGAAATGTATGTTACCCTTGGCCCATAGGTGCTTGATAAGAAGTGGTTTTAAAAATTTTGTGGTCCAAGCGCGTTCTGTCTGTATGTCTGTCCTCTTTTCATGAGAGAATTACTTAACAGATTTAGATATGGTTGTTTTCCGGTTGATTTTACCAATGTATTTATGCAAATCCAAGAGAGTGGCTTTGGGCCAAGAGCAGAGGGGCAGGGTCTTCCTCATTCACTTGCCAGCTGCTGTTCGAGTTGGTCTACATCTCTCCACGTTTTGGAGCGTACCTTGCCTCCACTTAGCTAGCGTTACCTGTTTGTTCAACAGATATTATCATCTACAGATTTATTAAGGAGTAACGTTTGATGTTTTTGAGAGAGAGATCAGAGCTCCATGTGTTTTAGAAGGTAGCTGCTGATTGCCAGAGATATCACTGCCATGTGCTTTTCTCCCCATGTGGGGAGCACTCTCCCGTCAGAGCTGAACACGATCAGATATAGTGCCAACGTCTATTGATTTTTAAAGTTTGTCCTGTTTCATTACTAATTGGGTGCAGCCACGGGGAACAGCTAGTTGATAAATATGTATAAAAAGTTAATAGTTGCTTTAAAGGGATACTTAAACTAAAGGCTTAACCAAAGTCTCTCTGTTTTTAAACATAAGAGGTTCAATGTTACTTTTTGTAACTTGGAAACTCAGATCATACACATTTAGGACATTTGGTAACTTGAGATAGTACTGGCTGAAAAAGGCATAATAGAAGGTAAAGATTGGTCGTACAAATGACTTAAGAAGGATAAGTGGGGATGTTTGATTTGATGCTGTAATTATTACAATATTACAGTATAATCCACAGGTCACTAACTAGAAAAATGGCTGAATTGTCATTTATCATCTGAGAGCTGCCTTTAGGTTATGTTACTGATTAATGTAGCACTTCATAGAGTCTTTAAATGCAACTGCATTTAACAATGTTAAAGGATTAAGGAAATGATATACCCGCTTAGTAAATGATTAGGAACACTTTGTACACCTGCTTAAACAATCTAACCATCCAATCATATCGCAGCAGTGCAATTCATAAAATCATGCAGATACAGATCAGTAGCTTCAGTTAAGGATAACACTAAGCACCAGAATGGGAAAAAACATTCATTTCAGTGATTTCAACCACAGCATGATTGCTGGTGCCAGGCGGGTTGGTTTGAGTGTTTCTGTAACTGCTGATATCCAGGTATTTTCACCCACAACAGTCTAAATAGTTTACTCAGAGTGGTGTGAAAAAATAAAGCATCCAGTGAGCAGCAGTTCTACAGACGGAAACATCTTGTTGATGAGGAAGGTCAGAAGAGAATTGCTGGACTGGTTCAAGCTGACAGAAAAGGGTGACCACAAAGAGGTGCCCGAGAGACCCAAACCACAGACATAGTAATAATCCACATAATATATGAATACATTAATGGCCTTTTATTCTCTTCAAGCACTTGTTCCCAAACCTCTTCCTGGAATCAGCCACAATAACCATACAAATTAATAAAACAATAAATCTTTCTCCTTCCGTCCTCTGACTCTCTGAAGTGAGGCAGCAGACTCCTTTTATGTCAGACCCAGGAATGCTTCCGTTGCCATGCCATGTCTTCTGGGAAGCATTTCTGGGTCATAGAAAAAGGTAGGTGGTCATTCACCGACAGCGCCCTCTGTTGATCTCAAGGAACCTCAACAGCACTGCACTTCTGGACTCCAAGTCCCAAACACCCCTGGGGGTCTCAATTGGATTACCATATGAGGACCACTGCTACCTATTGTGGGGGGATGTAACCAATACCATTCCTCTACTTTTCCGAGTCCATCCATTATTTCATGCTGACTGAGTCCAATTTTATTTCTTTGTCCCGCCAATAAATTTGTGTTATTACACTGGCCTCCCGTCTGGTTAATGGCATGTCCTCTGCTCTGGCCATGATGCCCGTTCTTCTCCTACAAAGGCTATTGTAACCCTAATAACAACTCTGTACAACAGTGGTGAGCAAAAACACATCTTAGAATGCACAACACAACAGCAGAAGACCATTTTGGGTTCAATTCTTGTCAACCAAGAAAAGAAAGCTAAATGCTGCAGTGGGCATAGGCTCACAAAAACCAGACAGCTGGAAAAATGTAGACTGGTCTGAGTCAAGCAGATGGTGGGGGGCAGAATTTGGTGCCAACAGCATGAATCCATGCAACCAACCTGCCTTGTGTTGACCGGATTGGTGGCAGTGGTAATAGTAATAGTATAGGGAATGTTTTTTTTTGAGCCCATTAATACCAATAAGTCATTGCTTGAATCCCATGACCTATTTGAGTTTTGCTTCTGACCATACACATCTCTTCATGGCCACAATTTACCACCCTGCTATACTGTTCTGTCAGCAATCGACATAAGGCAAGAGCTAACTTTGGCTGAGATGTCTGCTCCCCATACTCAAGTCCACACTCATTTCCAATTTAAAGTCACTAATTAGCCTGACCGGATTACCTTGAGAAAATAAAAGCAGAACATTCAGACTTCAGTTGTACTGTGAATAGGATGACAGTTAATCCAATTTCAGTGGAACTATGATGCAGCAGCACTAACCATTAAGATAAAAGAAAAAGATTTTATTAATCTTTATTAATTCACTAAACGGGAGAGGAGGTGCTATGCCTTTGTAGTGGTAACACTGCTTGCTGGAATGTTCTTTTAAAGATAGTCTTCATAATAAAGACAGATGAACAAGTTGTTGACCAATTCAGTTGCATTCACATCATGGCATCTTTTCTAATATTTTCCATAAAGCCTCGCAAATGGACCTGAAGACATCTGGTCAGCCAGCTTCCACCTTACTGTGTAAAGTCACGTCCCTCTTTTGTTTTTGTCATCCCCTGACTCTTATGCTAACTGCACAAATAAGAGGGAGGATTTGCGCATCTGCTTTCCTGGATGACTTCTGCCACTCTGGTGCCCTTCTTTTGTCTCTGGCATCCTTTTGTTCCTGTGTTCATTGTTTCAAAGCTGTGACAGACTTTAAAACAAAGTCCTGCCGAATTCTTTTGTTTGCCACTTACAGAAAGTGACGAAAGCCTGGACAGCACACTTTTGGCTTTCGGTTTTCTTTTTTCTTCTCAGCTAAGTATATTGAAGGAACTCCATGGGGGGTGGCAGACATGATCGCCTTCCCTGCATGTTCTTGGCATTTTGCTGGTTGTTTCTTATAACCTTACAGACAATGTCGCCTCTGTGAAATTGATAAGCAGTTGCAGTGGTTCAGTTCCCAGGCGTCTCAATGCCTGTGCAGGTATTTTATGTTCTCCCCTTACCTTTGTGGCCATCCACAGTTAATATGGTTTTCTTCTCACATGTCAGCTTTGCAATAAACTTGCTGGAGGATCTAAATAAGTGAGAAATGAGTGTGTCGATTTATCAACTGCATTACCTTAAGGTGCTGGAATCAATTTTAGTTCCTTCAGATATTATAATGAAACAAGCAGACCACAAAAACTGAAAAATGAATGGATCAATAATTAATAAATTGCAGAAAGCAGTCAAAACAAATTGTAAATATTAAGGTTAAGAAATGAGAAATGATTATGAGGAGAATGCAGAAAATGGGGAAAAAGGATACAAATCCAAATAATCTTATTTCTTACAGCACCTTTGTATTGTGAACACCATTCTTAAACTCTGCACAGTTTTTCAAGTTTATCTTTGGATAAGTAGCAATGTACAAAATTCACTCAAGCTCCATATGCGCAAAGCATAGAATTATTCAACTTAAAATTATATATCGAGCACTTCTCTCTCATTTAAAATTGACCAAAATGTTTCCAGGGCAAGATCCTACCTACGAACGCTGCAATGAAGCTCGGGCCTCACTGGGTCACATGTTTTGGGACTGCACCAAATTAACATCATTTTGGACCAAAATCTTTAGATGCCTTTCAGACAGCTTGGATGTAACAATATCTCCTAACTCATTAACAGCTGTGTTTGGGGTACTTCCAGATGGGCTTAAAATGGAGAAGGACAAACTGGACAAACTGTGATTGCCTTTACTACACTATTGGAATGTAGAATTATCTTGCTGAACTGGAAGAATCCTAACTCTCCTATTTTAAGTCAGTGGGTAACTGGTGTTATAAACTATTTGAAACTGGAAAAAATCAAATTCTCACTCAGAGGATCTGTACAAAACTTTTTCAAAACCTGACAGAATCTAATCAATAATATTTTAGAATAAGCATTTAAATTGAGGAAGCAGGTTCTCTCCCCTTTTTTACTCCATTTATCTTAATTCATTTATTATTTTATCTATTCATTTGTCTTTACTAGCATAAAGTCTTACACTGCTGGCCTAGCTTTCTTTCTCAGGGGTGGGAGTTGATTTGTTTCAAAACTTTTTTTTCTTTTTGTAAAACTTGAGTTATGTGTATGGAATGTTATTTGATTTTAATAAATTCAATAAAATAAAAAAGTGTATCTTTTATAATTAGGCCAAAGACAGGCTTCCCCACAGTTGATCTGAAGGTGAGAAGAATACAATACAATAGAATACAGTTTATTTTTGTATAACCCAAAATCACACAAGAAGTGCCGCAATGGGCTTTAACAGCCCCCCAGCCTTGACTCTCTAAGAAGACAAGGAAAAACTCCCAAAAAAACCCTTGTAGGGAAAAAAATGTAAGAAACCTTGGGAAAGGCAGTTCAAAGAGAGATCCCTTTCTAGGTAGGTTGGGCATGCAGTGGGTGTCAAAAAGAAGGGGGTCAATACAACACAATACACAAAACAGAACAAATCCTCAGTACAGTATAAAAATCCAAATTTTACAAGTATGGGGCAGAATTTAACAGTAGATGATATCACATAATATGATTTGGATTTGTTTAGAGTCCTGGAGACCTCAGCCATCAAGCTGCCTCCCCCATTTGGCCATTCCACAGCTGCAACATTGCTGGGCCAGCCAATCCGATGAAAGGACCCCTCTACCCTACGATTACTGCGATCCTCCGTCAGGGATGACTTTACCTTAGGCTGGCAAAACAACTTGGCAGGTGGACCATGGCACCAAGTGCCACATTTGAGTACTGAGAAGAGAAACAGAATAGGTGAGGGTTAGTAACAAATGATAACTATCATGTTACTTATGTTTTAGTGATAATGACTGACAACAGAGATGCAGTCTGTACAGTAAATCAGCAGCTCTAGTCAGGATATGCTAAATTGAAGTTCTGAGTCTTCAGCCGGGATTTAAAAGCTGAGACTGAAGGGGCATCTCTTATAGTAGCAGGCAGATCAAAATAACATGTTTCTGGCTCAGAGCCTTAACCATTAGGCTACACCATTTACCTGCTAGGACAATAAAATAATTTTCAGTCTCCATTTTTGAAGGTTGGCTGGTGCTGCTCAGAAACCACTGGTGAATGACTCCATGTTTTAAAACCTGCCTTTGATCCATAAAGGTCAAAATTCATAACTAAAAGAGGACCCCTCTATCGAAGAGCTGCAAGTGACAGTGTGTTAACTGCTCCTGTGGTGACCAGTTCATCCTGCCATCTGAAGCAGTTTTAACTCCTTTAAAAAGCAGGCCACTTTTTAAAAAGCTTTAACTCTGCAGTAAATGGTCAATCTGTTTTCAAGCAGATGAAGTTACTGAGTGCTCAAGGGTAAAGAGTTTTTAAAGAATTTACAACTTTTCTACATTTTCAGACAAATAGAATATATAATTATTTTAGTTAATTGGTGACAGTGACACATTGATCAGCTAATCAGCCTGCATCGGTTCAGTGTTCAGTCTCAGCCCAACTACTGTAAAGCTAACAGATCCTGCTAACGTGTGATTGCGTTGTTTTTTTTTTTTTACAATGATCTGGATTTCATCCCAAAGGTATGCATGTTGTAACTGCCAACTGTAACTCAGATGCATTCAATGCAAGTAGAGAGGGCCATTTTACATTACAAAACTGAATAAAGGATGTCTGTTTACTAAACACACTGTTGGTGTTATGTGTGCATTAGTGTCCTGCACTAGAACGGCACCTCGATTGGCTCCATATGCTGTTAGAATAGGGTCTCTCATAACCTGTACTGGAGCGAGTGGCAGAAAAAGTTTAGTGAACCAAGAGACTGTCTATGGTAGTGCTTTGCAAAATAAAATGTAAAATAGATTGCTTATTGGGTCCAGCAGAATTTCTACCATTCACACAAGAAAAAAAAGTGTTTAGGCCCTGTTTTGAAGCAAAAAAGAACACACTGGAAGTGTGCATATCGCAACTAGGATAAGATTACTGCTGGGTAAGGTTAGGCTGGGGCATGGAAGGTTATCAGCAGCAGTTTTCTGGTGGACAAAACATAGTAATGTACATGATGATGCATTTAGAGGGCTTTTGTTTAGAAAATATGCAATGTCACATAAAAAAAAAGAAAAAACATACAGCACTTTTCCACTGAGGCTTTAAGAGAATCAGCCTGACGGGTGTGCAACCAATTATAAGCATTAGGTATCTGCAGAAAAGAAAACAGATAAACAAAGAAGTATGAACAAATTTTTAGAGAGCAATATTCCTTGCTTTCCGCAAAAAAAAAAAAAAAACTTTATTGTCAGATAACATAGTTGCTAGGAATTTTTGGTGTTACATAACATGGTTAATGCAATTAAATAGCACAATATACAATACATAACACCATCACAACATTGTATATAGTAGTAGTGAAAAATATAATGCACAAAATAGAAATATCTCTCTATTATACAAAAAAAAAATCCTGCTACGTGATAAGGCATTTTAGGAAGATTTTTTTCAAGTCCTTGGCAATGAGATTTTTTAAAGTCATGCCCACCTCTCAACCATTACATGGTAATCTCACCTCCCATTTGTGTGAGTTTTTTGACAGAAACAGTTTCTGCTCTCTCAGCTCTTATAAATTTTAACGTTTTCCTCACTTTAAGGTACCAATTAAAGAAGACATATGTCCAAATCTTATTGAAGAATTTCATCACGAAGGGCTATCAACAGAAAAAATGAGTACACAGGCAATCCTAGCACCGAGAAACAATGAAGTCAAAAAAATTAATGGCAAAAATGATGATTGGTTACACAGCAAATTGGTTAAATGCGTATCAATAGACTATTCTGAAACAGTTGGTGGTGATCGTTCAGAAGATGAAAACAGCAACTTATAATATCCCAAAGAATAACTACAACCGTTAACACTGTCCGGTCTTCCACCGGAATTACTGTAGAAAGAAGGATATATCCAAGAAAGGTAATGTAGCACATCTTCTGTGGATAACATTACACAACAAAGGAGATTTTGATATGCCATTCGTATTAAAACTCTAATAGTTTCCCGTTAGAATAGCTTTTGCAAAGACAATTAACAAATCTCATAGCCAAACATTCAAAAAAGTCAGTCAGTCATTGTCCAACCTGCTATATCCTAACACAGCGTCACGGGGGTCTCCTGGAGCCTATCCCAGCCAACACAAGGTGAAAGGCAGGAACAAATCCCAGGCAGGGCACACACACCCACACCCCAAGCACACACTAGGGGCAATTTAGGATCGCCAATGCACCTAACCTGCAAGTCTTTGGACTTTGGGAGGAAACCGTAGCACCTGGAGGAAACCCACGCAGACTTGGGGAGAACATGCAAACTCCACGCAGGGAGGACCCGGGAAGCAAACCTGGGTCTCCTTACCATACCACTGCACCACCGTGCCACCCTTCGAAAAAGTTATTTTATTTAATAGAGAGAAAGAAACGAAATTCAATCACGGGCAGTTATACGTTATGTTGTCACAATGAAAGTCCAAACACAGAATCAAAATTCAACGCAATATTGACTAAAATTTAATTAAAAAAATAGTTTTTACTGAAGTTTAACAGTAAAAGCGTAAGTTTAAAAAGTATTTACGTGTTAATTTCAAAGCCAAACAAAACGAAATCATATTACACAACGAATAACTCTAACGCAACATGAAACATAATTTACTTTCAAATTATTACGTTTTACTCTTTTTTAATATAGTTAACTATTCGCTGTAATGTAAAATAGTTCTATTATGCATATGTAACAAATCCCTTTAAAACAAAAATCTTTTTACGTTTTACAACCGCATCCTCATATGCAAGCGACAGAACCGCAAAGAGGCTAGTGTGTAGCGAGCGAAGTGAGCAGGGGGCAAAGCCCCCTAATATAAAACAATATAGTAAAGCAGAATTACACTCTCACCCAGTAATATATCAAGTAAGTTCTGATACATCCTTATTAAATAAACACAAAATAAACATTATATACAATATATTGAATGGAGGAGTTCAAAAAAAGACAGAGATGAATCAGAGATTGTGTTGAATCATAGTAACTGCAGCAGGAAAGACACTTTTAGTGTCTAGTAGTTCTTGCCTTTAGGTGACTGGGAATGTTTCCTTGATAGTAATAACCCCAGTGAAGGTAGTCTGATTATTTTTCCTCCACTTTTCCTGACACAGGATGTATATAGGACCTCAATGAAGTTTGGTTTCAGGCCTGCAAACCTTTTTGCTGTCTGAATAACATGCTGCAGGTTTTGTTTCAAGTGAGCAGACAGCTATGGAGAAAGTGAGGATGCTTTCAGTACCAGCCCTGTAAAACTGCATCAGCACTGATTACAACAGGCACACATTTTAGTTGTGCAGTGGAGACAGTTCAGACTGTGTGTGATTGTTGTGCCAAGAAATTTAAATAATTCCACCCTGTTGACAATGAAAACATTTAGAGTTAGGGATAAGAGGTGAAAAGTGTCTCCTAAAATCCACAATAATTTTTACTGTTTTCAGGGAATTTAAGTTAAGGTTATGGAGGATGCACCAACTGGCCAGCGGATCTATTTCCCTCTAATATAATAATAAGTTTAACATCTGTAGCAGAACGAGGGGCACTAAGCAAACTCCTGTCAATCATGAAGAATCCACTGCATCCACTTAACAGTGTCCTCTCCAGGCAGAGGAGCTTCAGTGACAGACTTTTGTCACTGTCCTGCTCCATTGACAGACTGAGGAGATCGTTCCTCCCCTACACTATGTGACTCTTCAGTTCCACCCAGGGGGGTAAATGCTAACATTATTCAAAGTTATTGTCTGTTTTTACATGCATTTTTTATTACTCTTTAAATTTAATATTTTTTTTTTGTATCAGTATACTGTTGCTGGATTATGTGAATTTTCCCTTAGGATTAATAAAGTATCTATCTATCTATCTATCTATCTATCTATCTATCTATCTATCTATCTATCTATCTATCTATCTATCTATCTATCTATCTAATATGGCACCTCATTCCTATCTGTGACCAGGCCAATCAGGATGGGGCCATTAGTAAACTTCACTTGTTTATCAGACGTGTCACTAGTGGTGCAGTCATTTGGTGTAAAAAGAAAAAGGACAGGAGACAGAACACAACTCTAAGGGACAGGGGCCCTAACTCATATTCACCTGTCTTCGTTGTCTGATGTCTGTTCCTTATAAAGTCAGAGATCCAGAGACATGTGGCATAGTGCACATTCATACTGAGAAGCTTGCTATGGAGAAGCTCTGGTATGATTGTGTTAAATGAAATCCACAAATAAGATTCTAGCATAAGCAGATGAGATGTCAAAATGCTGCAAAGTATAGAGAAGAGTCATGTTTGCAGCATCATCAGCTGAGCTGTAGACACAGTAAGTAAACCATAGTGGGTCATGGAGATAGTCTGGGACAGATTTTAAACGCAGAATAACTGGGTGTTCAAATATCTTCATTATTACAAAGGTCAGTATCACTGGTCTGTAATAATACAGGAAATATTTTACTCCTTATGCACAGGAGTATGCATTCGTTGAAACAGGCAGGGTATTTGCATTGACCCAAAGACTGAGCGAAAATTTCCATAAATACAGACATTAACTGATAATAAGAATGTCTTAGTATGTTCAGAAATGCACAAAAACCCCAAAAAACTCCTTATTGAGTTTCACATTTTGCAATTGTGAAATCATCTGCAAAAACAATTTTAGTTTCACTTTTGACAAATCAGTAGCAGATCCAGTTCCAAAGTGCTTTACTCTATATGCCACTTAATTTATCCAGGCAAGTTAAGTACCACTGCTGAGAAAGTTAATTTGTTGCTGTTTTCCATCACACTCTTTTTTGTGATCTATATTTTTTGGGGAGATGGGATGAAATAAAACAAAAGCCAATATAAGCAGATAGCTTAAAGGAGTTAAAAGAAATGAAGTAAGAAAACATTGCTACCTCCTTAACCTGCAAGCGCTAGGCGTTTCAGAAAGAGGTGAGTAGCTACTGCCATCATTTAACAAAGAGATCAGAAAGGAGTGGCGCTGAACAGAGTGGCTTTATACAGAAAGTACAAAAAGATATGCTTAAAGAAAATGCATTTTCTCAGTCACTTGTTTTAGGATATCCAGCTACTATATATACCGTCTCAACCACAGATTATCATTTCTTAATGCTGGCACTCGAAGACCTATTAATTTTAAGGGCTGAACACTTGTGGAGAGTTAAGCTGCAATGAGTTGATTTCCGTTGTTTGAAGGGAGTTAGGCATTCTTCAGCATTAGTCCAGAGTCCAATTTTGTGATGATGGTGCCTAGAAAAACAACTTCTGCTGAATAATGGTGAGAGAGGGAAGAACCAAAGATCCAGGAAAAGAAAGACGTGAGGAGAAAAGTGAAGTTAGTGACAAGAATTAAAGAGTAAGATCTGACTGCAATGGACCAATAAGGGGATTCAAAAGGAGGAGGGGGACTCAGAAGGACATCTCCAAAGTGTGTGGACCATTTATTTAGAAGCATTCTGTTGACTTAACATTGTTTATGACCTGTAAAGATTACACAAGTAAAGAGTGCCCTGGAATCAAATATACAACTCTACCAGAAGATGGATCCATTAGAGAAAAGTTTGCAAAGTCTATTAAGTGATTTCTGAGAAAGTAGAAGACAATCTATGCAGCCTGATAAAATAAAACCAAAACTGTAACAAAGTAGAAGAAACTTTATTTCCTCTTGGGGGTTAATAAATAACATTAGTTTAAATTACATTATTCTGCATATCCATTCATCCATTTATTCATTGTCTTTTACCTGAAAGAGTTACAAGAACTTGGAGAAATGAATAAAGCGCAAAAGTATTCCCAGGAAAGATGCCAGCCCATTGCAGGTCACATTGGGCCAAAGTAGAGTCACCAATAAACCTGCCTTTGGACTGTGGAAGAAACTTGGAATCCTTGAAAGAAACACATTATTACCCTGGGACACAATGTAAACTCCTTGTGGGAAACTGAAGTTGCCCTCTAGGAAAGCACTATAATGTGACAATACCATCCAAGTGTAACACACTCCGTGGGTGTATTTAGGAGTCATTTTCTGTCAGTCAAGTTCCTGGAAGGTGCACTGAGCTGTGACGCCAACCACATTTTGAACTCAGGTCTTCCATAACACTTGCAGTTCCTCTTTCGCCTTAGGGCATGCTAAGCTAAAGAAAAGTTGTTCATGTTCAGGAAGCAATTAATGGCATTTTTACGCATCAGATTACTTGTCTACTACTGGTAGCTTGTACTCTATGACTCATTAGCTGAATGAACTGCCTACAGACATTTTAGTTGCACTGTTATGACTTCTAGAAAGTTTACAGGTTTTTCAAGGTCATTGTTGTCATGTGTACAGAGTACAGTGAGATTCTTACCTGCATTTGCTAATTAACATGCAACACCATGCCACTCGTTGGCCCCATGATTAGTCAGCATAATATGTGCTTTACCTCAAACCATTTGTATTCCTTACCTGAAATCACTACCCTACCTCCGCTCTGATTGTATATGAAAGCAAAAGACAATTTCAAAGTCATGTTGATGAGGTAAACATACAAGAAGGGGACCCAAAAATTCCTGTAATTGTTAAAAAAAAAACTTTATTACAAAACTTTCAGAAATTCCCTTTTAGTCACCTTCAAAATACTCTCTTTGAGATGCAATAGGCTTGTCCCGGTGCTCCTCTCATTCCTGTTAACATTTCCTATACTTGTGTTTGATTACCAAGTCTAGAGCATCCAGCATGTTTCCTGTGTTTCACACATGGTAGCAAATCTTCTTCTCTTCAATCTCAATTGTGAATAAGATATAGCAATAACAATATTGTTATGAATCAAAAACGTTTCAGTGTGTGCAGGTGAGCTGTCTTGGTATAAAATGAAGTTTTACATGTGCCACTGCCTTGGACAGTCTTTTCCTGGTGCTTTCCCTAGACATCTCAAAACTTCAGTGTAATGTCATCGATTAAAAGTCTATTCATTGGGAACGATCTCTTTATGAACAAGTCCATCAATGTCGAAAAAACGCAATCATCATTGTCACTTGAAAATCTGTCATGGTGGCTTGGAGAAAAAGAAATCGTTGATGTAATCTGTACAATTGTGCTTGGTGGACTGATTAATCACACTTGTAGGCACATGATGCCCAGTGGCATATTCAATAACTATACCCTATCACTCTTAAAAATAAAGGCGCCAGAGTGGTTCTTCAGAGAAATGCCATAGGGGAACCATCCACGTGAAGGTTCCTGAAAAAAGTCTATTTAGATCCGTAACAGGATGTATACAGTAAATAACCATGAACAGATGGTAACAGATTTATGAAATACCAATAGCTTGAGCTTTTAAAATGACTTTTTTTCTGTATGTATACAGTATGTAACACAGACTAAGTCCAGATTTTCCTAAATTTTTTTGTGTCCTGCTATACAGCCTATCATATATTAAGAAGTTTCACAAAACACAAAGAATTAACTTCATGAGAAAAGAACACTTCCCAGAATTAAATGGTGCTTTATCAAGCCATTGGACTTATGTGGAACTGCATAAACCAGTAAAGAACCAGCATTTTTAAGAGTGTACTTCTGTGTTATTGATCGATTCCAGGAGTTTGTACCCCCACCTTGTATGTTATCAATTCTGAGTATATTTTTTTGAACATGTCTTTAAATTTCTTTATAAGCATACAGTATTTGCATCTGTTACTCATTTGTGCTCCACCAACTGCATCTAATGCACAAATGTGTTGTACACTTCTATCCCTGCCTCTGCAAACAACACCTAAATACGAGTAGTCTGGTGGAGGGGGTACTGTCAGGTCACAGTTTACTGGCATCAACAAACCTGGCCAGTTTCTTCACTTCCATGGTAGCAATCTTTTTTATTTCTCATTGGCTACACACTGGCAAGTAAATGGGGATGAAGAATACAGATGAGGTATGTGTTTTTAGAGTTTGGATATGGACCTCTAAAGGGTGCAAACAAGCAGAAGATCAATAAAAACCTAAGAAAAAAAAACAATTTAACAAAGGATAACCAGATCATTACATGGACTGTAGCCTTCAAAAGCAAAGAGTGGACTGAGCTGGAAATACTAGCAAAGGATAATTAACTCAAGAGAAAACGTTAATTTCAGAGTGCTGAGACATGCCAGTTAGGTGGATTAGCAATACTAAATATGTTTAAAGAGATAAAGTATTGCTTGTTCTACAAACATGTTCCCAAATGGACTGTACTCATTTGTTGGTACTCCTAGAAAAGATCATAAATAATTGGATTAATGCAATTTTTCAAACTAGCTGTTTTCTTTAATTAGTATCATTCATGTCAACAATTGTGCAATCAGTCATTCAGCCAATTTAAATGGAGAAAAGCAGTCTCTCTGCTGTTTGGTATCATTGTGTGTCTCACATTAAACATGGACAGAGAAAGCAAAGGAGAGAGTTGTGTGAAGAGATCAGAAAGAAAATTAAAGGCAAAGGCAAGCAGATGTTTCTGTGACAAACATTGCAAATATTATTCATACGTTTAATGTCCATAGGTCTGTAGCCAACCTCCCCAGACGTGGCTGCAAGAGGAAAGTCGACCCCATAATGCATAGAAATATACTGAGAATTTTAGACAAAAAGCCAAGGACAACTTCCAACGAGATGCAAGCTGAACTCCAAGGTCAAGGTCCATCGGTGTCTGATCACACCATCTGTTGCTTTTGAGTAACAGTGGGCTCAATGGAAGAAGACTGTTTCTGAAAGAGAAACATAAAAAAGCCAGACTGGAATTTGCTAAAATGAGTATGGATAAGCTACAATGCTTCTGGGAGAATGTCTTTTGGACAGATGAGACAAAACTAAAGCATTTTGGCAAGTCACATCAGCTCTATGTCCACAGATCAAAGAATGAAGCTTTGAAAGAAAAGACCACCATACAAACTGCTAAACATGGAGGAGGCTCAGTTATGTTTTGGGACTGCCTTGCTGTGTCTAGCATGGGGTTCGTTACCACTAAAATCCCTGAAGCCTGCGAAAATATTTGTAATGTTGGACCACCTTAATTTTACTTAACTCCTTAATTTTACTTAAACTCCTTATCACTGCATTAATTGCACATCGATATCGTCTTGTAAATGTATCAATTGGCCACAGGTAGGCAGCCTGCTCACCCATCCCCAACAGAGGCAGCTGAAGTCAGACACATAATTCTCACAGCTGCTTATCTGGTAGTGAGGTATCTAGAATTGTGTAGGAAAATAATATATTGTTATTTGAAATGTGTACATTTCACATGTGTTGTGTCTAGAACGATCTATGTAAACACCTAACTAAAATGAGAGTGGTTCACAGAGAGTGAGATACGTAACCAAGCATGTGCTGCTCTTTGACAGGACCAATCACGGGCTGCATCACAGGTATTAATGCCACTTCAAGATAATAATGATATTGAATCATATTTTTTATCTTTGAGCATACCGCCAGCTGACACCATTGGGAGTGGAGTGGGCCGACATATTGTGACAATGTTTGAAGGGTGAGGCACAGTGGACTTACTACAACCTCAACGAACAGGCCATGTTCAATTATGACATAATGAAAGCGGTGTTGAAAAGGTATAGCATCCACCTTAGACCAGCAGGGAAGGCTCTGTAGAGAGTGGAACAAGTTGTGGAACAAGTGGCCTGTGACATCTTGGTGAACGTACTTCCAAAATTCCTTGCCCAGCTGATCCGGTGGCAAGAATTTAAAAACACAGAAGCCTTAATCGACATACTTGAGTGACATAATAAGGAATAATCCACTCGCCAGACCAGTAGAGGATGCGTGGCCCGTGAACCCCTTCATTGCAACACGTAGACCGCAGTGAAGCTGAAGTAGAATCACATATACTCTCAGTGTTGTTTCAAGTGCCAGGCATACAATCTCCAACTACCCTCATCTCAACAAGCCAATGAACTGCCGCAGGGCGAAAGGAGGAAGGTACTGTGCAGTTGCTACAGTACAGTCTTTTACCTGTATGGGACTGGTATTATTAAATGGGCATTGGGTTACTGCATTAATTGATTCTGATAGCAACATTTCTATTGTCACTCGCCATTTTGTGCTGTCACAACAGTGGCTCACTGGGAAGACCAGTCTGACCTGTATTCACAGTGAAACTCAATGGTACAGGTCGGCCAAATGTGTCATTAATTATGGAGGAACCATACAGTTTGTCCATGTCACAGTCCTTAGAAATCCATCATACTCTGTGATACTGGGGTGAGACTGTTCAGGCTAAAAGTGGTATAGCATATTCCACTTGCCTTTGACCTATTAATAGTCAGAGAAAATTCATCTTAAGTTGTCTCCATGCTGTGTATATGGTCAGACACTACGAGGGGTTATGTGGCCCCCTAGAGTGGTAGACAATCTGGGGCCCCATGATGACACTCATTCAGCCAAAGCTGGGCTGTCAGAATCACAAGCCATGCCCATTGAGTTTTGTCCAGATCCTATTTCTTTATTGCACTTTCAATTTAGGCAAACACTGACCTCTTTTAAAAGAGAACAGGGTAATCATAATTCCCTTAAATTTGCAAAAAGTGCATTAATTCTGGTAAATGACCAACACATGCATCATCCCATGTCACAGGGGCTGCAATTTGGGCTCAATAATGTCCTTTTTTCTTGGATAGTCATACATGAGGCAGGTTAGCACACACTCACCTCCTCGGCATTCGCTTGGGAACCAAGAAAACAGTTGAGGTAATCAAGCTCCAAGTCTGTTGGCTGGGGATTAATGAGGAGGTCCGTCTCTTTTGTACTTCCAACACAGAAAGCCAATTGCAGCAGATTCCTAGAAAGGACTGCACTCCACTAATCCCCATTCTCCTGGATGATATTCCCTTTGAGCGCATAGGAGGTGATATTGTTGGGTCTCTTGAACCTTCAGCTAGAGGTTATAAATATATTTTAGTTATTGTAGATTATGCTACCCATTATCCAGAAGCTATCCCACTGTGAACAGTCACTTTAAAAACGATCTCACGGGATTTGGTATGGGTCTATGAACGAATCGGCATCCTCAAAGAAATCTTAACAGACCAGGGGATGGCTTTTACCTTCGAGATGCTCAGGGAAGTTGCCAGATTATTCTAGATCAAACAGTTAAAGACCTCAGCAAAGTATTCTCAAACTGATGGTCTAGTGGAGTGGTTCAATCAGACCCTCAAAAAAATGCTGCGCAAGGTGGTCAGTGAGGATGGGAGAAATTGGGATCAGTTACTTCCACTCGTATTATTTGCCTATCGGGAAGTTCCACAAGCCTCTACGGACTTCTCCCTTTTTGAATTACTTCTGGTTCCTGTGCCTCTGGACCCGCCCCTTCCTGGCCATTCATCATATAAACTTCCATTATACCTATTGAACTCAGTTCTGTTTTGAACTTGGTCTGTGAAGGCAATTATTTTCATCCTGATGTTCAAATATACGGGGTGGCTATCCCAAACCTTTCTGTGTGCTTGTTGTGTTTATTTTACAATATATATGCATGTATATCCAACTTTAATAAAATGATAAATGCCTGTATGTTTCTGTGTGTCTGTTCAGTTGTTAAGTCTCTGTCATTCCAAAATGGTACATCATAAACATGTTTAGTAATTAATGCATTGTGTTTGTCATTCCAATAATTTATATATATTCCCTAAAATATTTTTATATATTTATGTATATCCCAATTTAAAAAAAATTTTTGTCTTTTGCTTCTGAATAGAGATAAAAAAAAGTTACTTCTGTTGATTGGTGGTATTCCTATTCCATAAGAGTCAAGTGTACAGTGTAAAGTGTAAAAAGTAAAAACGTTAATAGATGTAATAACAGTGATGTTCAGTAGTAGTAGTAGTAATAATAATAATATTTTTCATGAAATTATAAATCATCTCGGTCAAGACATGTTAGTTCACTTTTGGAGATAAATTCAGCTGACAGCTAATAAACACAAAAGAAAACTTGCCTTGTTTAAGCTGTGTGCGCACACACATACACTTTTGTGAAAACCAAATTAATAAATAAAGGATATCTTCCTAACAAAAGTAACAAAAATATGGTGTCTTTATTAAGAATATAAGAGGTATGACACATGAAAGGTAACCATTCATTGCAGATGATATGCTAGTGCATATCTGCCTGCTTCCTTAAATACCTAAAATTGACATGAATGGACAGTATGCCTCTTTGCTTCTAAATGTCTTAGTCCTTGTGTGAGCTTTTTGGTGAGCTGTAATTATGATATTATAGCAATAACAGAAACCTGGCTAAATAACACAGATGGGGATGAGTGTAACATAGAGGGATACACATTTTTAGGAAGGATAGACAGAACAGAAAAGGAAGTGGGGTTGCTGCTTATGTCAAACAGAATTTAAATTTAAGTGCTCTTCAGTTGGATGATGAGCCCCATGTTAGTGAGGACATGTGGCTTCACCTGGAAAATATTAGGGAAACAGGTCTTATTTTAGGAGTGTGTTATAGACAACCCAATTCAGACAGTAATTTCAACAAACATCTTTTTAGTAATATCAAAAAGGCAAGTTTACAGGGAGATATTATAGTCTTGGGGGACTAATTATCCAAATAATAACTGGGATAACCTTGCAGATGGAGGAGTACAACAGCAGGAGTTTTTAGAAGTAATCAGTGACTGTTTTTTAAGACAGCATGTTAAAGCACCAACACGGGATGAAGCCTGTCTGGATTTAGTATTCTGTAATAATCAGGATAGAATTGAGGGTGTAGAGGTGATTGAACCACTAGGGTTAAGGGACCATAATGTAATACAATTCTCAGTATTTTGTAAGAGTGCAGATGCAAAGACTAAAATTGTGAAGTTGAACTTTGGTAGGGCTAATTTTGAGCAGATGCAACACTGTCTAAGTAGGATACATTGGGATAAGCTTTTAAGTATGGAGACTGTCAAGGAGCAGTGGAACAGGTTTAATAATGTTTTACATATAATGCAGGATAGATACATACCTAAATTTGGAATTAATAGGAAACTAAAAACACTCCACGGTTGATTAATAAAGATTTAAAAAAGAAGCTACAAAGGAAAAAACTGCTTTACAAGGCATATAAGAATATATAAGACTTTATAAGACTAATGACTACAAAGTGAATTGCAGAGCGTATGAGAACATGAGAGCAACCATTAAGAAGGATATCAGAGAAGCTAAAAGACAGTTGGAGAGGAATAAAGCAGATAAGGCGAAAGAAGACCCTAAGAGATTCTTTCAGTTGTGAGGGGTTGCAGGCCGTGTATCCCGGCCAACAACCCCAAACCGCCAGATGGAGCCATCCCTGCAACATGGAAAGGCCCCAAATTCCAGCAGGGCATCATGGAACTAGGAGTCTTTCAACACAGCCTTGCTGCATACCATGGGGGCCACCGGAGGATGCTGCAGGGAGTTCCAGGGACTTATACTTTCCTTGTAGCCCGGAAGTAATTCACAATCGTGGAAACAGAAGAGATGATATACTTCCAGGCTGAAGAAAAGAGGAGTTTTGATCTGACCCGGAAGTGCCTGACCCGGAAGTGCTAGGAATCACATGAACTGGGGGGATCAGAAGCATTTCCGGGTCAAAGACTTTAAAATGACTCTGGGAAATCCCAGCAGGGAGCCGAGATGGGAGGAAGGGTGACTGAGCTGCTGGGAGTGGAGGTTTATTGTTATTGTTTATTAATTATTGTGGATTATAGATATATTATTAGAGTATTGTGGAGTAGTGGTGCTTTGTGTACATTATTATTATAATAAATAATAATTCTGGACTTTTACCTGGTCTGAGGGTTCAAGGGGTCAAGAGAGCCATAAACTGTCACACAGTATTTTAGTAGTAAAAGAACAGTCAAGGAGGAGGAAAAGTGCATCAGAAATAGTAAAGGGGAATTAAAAGATACAGACAGTGAAATAGTGGATGCCCTAAACTTACATTTTTCTGAGGTGTTTACAAGTGAGCAAGTGGATAACCTCCCAGAGGTAAACGCGACTACTAAGGAGGTACTAAGGGATTTGGAAATTGTAGAGGGAGAAGTGCTGCTCAGATTAAATAAGATGAAATCAAACAAATCACCAGGACCAGATAATATTTATCCTCATGTTCTTAAGGAGGCTAGTGAGTACATATATAAACCCTTGACACATATTTTTAGGAAGTCACTGCTCACTGGAGAGAGTCCGAAGGACTGGAAAATGGCAAATATCATCCCATTATATAAAAAGGGTGACAGGGCAGATCCAAGCAACTATAGGCCAGTAAGCTTAACATGCATTACAGGAAAATTAATGAAAGGAATTATTAAGGATAAGATTGAACAACACATGACACAGGAGTTATTCTAAACAGTCAGCATGGATTCAAAAGAGGGAGGTCGTGCTTTACTAACATGCTGGAAATCTATGAGGAGGCAACAAAAGGATACGATCAAAGTGGAGCATATGATATTATTTATCTGGACTTTCAGAAAGGATTTGATAAGGTGCCACATGAGAGGTTGGGCATCAAGTTAAAAGAAGTGGGAGTTCAGGGTGATGTTTTTAGATGGGTGCAGAATTGGCTCAGACACAGGAAGCAGAGGGTGATGGTGCGAGGAACCTCATCAGAACTGGCCGATGTTAAGAGTGGTGTTCCACAGGGGTCAGTGCTAGGGCCGCTGCTATTTTTAATATA
Source organism: Polypterus senegalus (assembly GCF_016835505.1). Lineage (NCBI taxonomy): Eukaryota > Metazoa > Chordata > Cladistia > Polypteriformes > Polypteridae > Polypterus > Polypterus senegalus. The sequence goes on from NC_053162.1 coordinate 130,464,064, forward strand.
TATAAATGATTTAGATAGGAATATAAGTAACAAGCTGGTTAAGTTTGCAGATGATACCAAGATAGGTGGATTAGCAGATAATTTGGAATCCGTTATATCATTACAGAAGGACTTGGATAGCATACTGGCTTGGGCAGATTTGTGGCAGATGAAATTTAATGTCAGTAAACATAAAGTATTACACATAGGAAATAAAAATATTAGTTTAAATACACAATGGGCAGTCAGAAAATCGAGAGTACACCTTATGAGAAGGATTTAGGAGTCCTAGTGGACTCTAAGCTATCAACTTCATGACAGTGTTCAGAAGCCATTAAGAAGGCTAACAGAATGTTACGATATACTGTATAGCACGATGTGTGGAGTACAAGTCCAAGGAGGTTATGCTCAACCTTTATAATGCACTGGTGAGGCCTCATCTTGAGTACTGTGTGCTGTTTTGGTCTCCAGGCTACAAAAATGACATAGCAGGGCTAGAAAAGGTGCAGAAAAGAGTGACTAGGCTGATTCCAGGGATACAGGGGTTGAATTATGATGAAACATTAAAAGAGCTGAGCCTTTACAGTTTAAGCAAAAGAAGATTAAGAGGTGACATGATTGAAGTGTTTAAAATTATGAAGGGAATTAGTACAGTGGATCGAGACTTATTTTAAAATGAGTTCATCAAGAACATGGGGATACAGTTGGAAACTTGTTAAGGGTAAATTTCTTACAAACATTAGGAAGTTTTTCTTTACACAAAGAACGATAGACACTTGGAATAAGTTACCAAGTAGTGTGGTAGACAGTAAGACGTTAGGGACTTGCAAAACTCAAGTTGATGTTTTCTTGGAAGAAATAAGTGGATAGGACTGGCGAGCTTTGTTGGGCTGAATGGCCTGTTCTCGTCTAGAGTATTCTAATGTACTGCACTTTGAGCTACTTTTTTTGTATGAAAATGTGCTATATAAATAATTGTTCTTGTTGATGTAGTATTTACAGCACAAGCAGAGACGGCCATCATGTATGCATTTGGAGTGAGCAAATCACTTTCAGACTTTAAAATGGCATTACCTGAGAAGTGTCCTCCACTTGAAAAATCCCAAGAATTTCTTGCAGCCTTTTTGAAATACAGGTCAATTTGTCTTATATTTCTCAGGAGATACAGGCTTTAGTCTAGTGGATATTAGCCAAATTGCACTCTCCTGAAACACCAGACCTATAAGCCAAGAAGTCAATGCACATACTGTAAGACACTTGCATGAAATCAGCGATGTGGAGATTTATACAGCAGCATCTACCTGCACACAGTAGAACTGCATACTGTTTATGATTAAATCACAAAGAGCCTAGAAAGAGACACAGAAAAGGCAGTGGTGTAAGTAATAAGGACAAAACCTTGTGACTGGCAGGCTTACTAATCACTTGAATTAATTCTTAGCCTTGAAGGCAAATAGTTCAGCTGGATTATCTGATTTATGGCCACAGATGAATAATGTGGATAAACATCAGGCAATAAACATGTTTTCCAATCTGACTTTCTAATGTTATGCCGAGCCAAAGTAGACCAGACAAACATCAGGAAAGGAATGAATAAAATTCCTAGTAGATAATGAAGAAGGTTTGAGACCAAAGGTCAAAATTAAACCAGACATCAATGCCAGAAGTAATTCAAAGTCAAAGTCAAAAGGTGGAATGCAACATTCCAAATACCAAACAGCTAAGTCACATGCAAGGATGGTTTCTGTCACTAAGTTATCTGCAGTCTCGGATGTTGACTTCACCAGGTGTAGGTGTGACGTCAGGCAGCATGGCCTCCCAAGACACGTCCTTACCAGTCAGCAGCATATCTAGGAAATGGTTCTTTGCAAAACAAGACATTAAATAAAACAAACATCAAAATCAAAGCTGTAAAGAAACTAACTAACCCAAAATTTTCCATGGTAACTCAAACAAAAAACAAACCATAAATAAAACTCAGATAAAATTAATCCAAAGGAAAACATTATGTAATGAACCCTATCAATTTCAGCTAAGTGTCTTACGATAGGGTTTGCTATAAGAATTGAGCAGCAAGAAACTCCTTTAAAACTATGAGAGTCCTGCATATTGTAAAACTTTAAATGCAATTAAAAAGCAATTTGCTTTAAATAAATGATTTAAAAACGTTTTTGTTTTTCTTTAAAAAACCCTTGGGACCCTACGGGATCGTTTTATAGCTAACATTTTGAGTAGGATGTGGTTTAAAGTAGCTTTATTAATCTGAAACATCCTGTTTACATGCAATAATGAGACACTCCAACCAACAGCTAATCACAAAAAGACCTGGAATGGTTCAACTAAAAATGAAATATGAGTGGAGCTTGGTCAGTACAGATAGTGCATTTTTAAAAATGTATACCCTCCAGTATCTCCAGACTTTTCTGTGTAGTAAACATGCCTTTCTTGTGTCTTCTTTCTGTTTCTTTGTATAACTAAGCATTTCACAGGGAAAACAGCATTATGAAAAGCAAGCTGCTCCTGGCTTGGCATAGCACTCCAGGATTAGGAGAGATGAGGTGCTTCACCTCTGGTGAAAACCCTTTTTTAAGAAAAAAGGCAACTCTGGGGACTAAGGGGGTGAGCGGTAAAGCAAAGCATTTTACAAAAGCAGAGAATAATGTGAGCGCAACTTTAAAGTTAAAGATACTGTACAGCCACCCATTCTCAGGGCTTTGGCAGCTACTCATTGGCTCAATATCCGAGGGGAGAGTGCGGTCAGCCAGTGACCATCAGCCTACCTATTGAAAACTACTCATCCAGCTGCTAATGCCAAACAGCCTTGGGCAGGAAGAAAGAACACAGTCAGGGTCCTGTATTCCTCAGGCCAAGCATGTCTCAATCACACGTCTTAACAGGCCAGCGTGCGTACAGGCATATGCTAATTGTCACCATTGTGCCCAGCCAATGGCCCTTAAGATGAGCCCAGGGCGGGCCATGGCTATTTTGTGCGAGCCACGGTGAGAGTGAGTGTGATTTAGCTCCTCTAATGCTAGCTGATGGGGGGCCCCCCGACCGAACAAAGGCTTCATTGTGTGCCAAGATTCAAAGCTCGCTGTGGTCCATCCATTATTGCATAGCGCCACACAGACAACCAGTTAAAGCCTGACCAACATCATTAAAATCAACTCCATGAATGGTAAGAAAAGGCAGCTGAGAGAAAGAGGAAAAAAAATAAAAGTTCTTTTTAATTAAACAAACAGTTTCTTGATGCAATGTAAAGGATAAAGCAGTGGTGAAACTCATTACATACTTCTTTCAAGCCAGCTTTACCCAAAAGGAAGATTTCTTTCTTGTCTTAAAAAATAATTAGGATTCCTTTTTTATAATAACATTCCTGAGGCTGAGGATGTCCTCACATTTTTGCCCTCTCTGTTCTTGTCGCCTTGTGAGATGCAATGGAACTTCTGCCACCCGCATCCTGTTGCTGCAGTTCCTGCTGCACTTCATTGGGTATGGGAGGGGACAATTATTAGGGTCTGATTTTTTTTTTTATTCCATTGGATTTGAGCTTTATTATGTATGCACACATGGGGCCTAGTGTTTAAATTCCGGCCTGAATATTGTTTGTGCAGAGTTTGCTTGTTCTTGTCACATGAATAAGGATTTTCTTCAGGTTACTTCTCACATCCCAAAGATATCTGATGACTGTCAAATGGTTCAGTGTGAAAGAGTGTGGATGAGCACTACATGGAACTGGCTCTCTGACCTGTACCTGTTACTGGTCACGTGGAGTAAAAAAAGACAAAGAAAATGAATGACATTTACATATATTTACATGTTTGTCATACAGAACCTTCTTACTAGAAGACATTTAACAGGGACAAAGATCCCATCAGGATGGCATTACACAGGGAAACTTAGTCCCACTAGGACACATTTTAATCAGAAAAATTCATCTTGCAGTTTGAGTTCACTTCTTTATGACAATTTCAGAAGAGAGGGTTCACTAGGTACAGTACGAAACTGTCACCGTGAGTGGTCCCCTGAATGTAAAAACGCAGAGGGTGCTATACAAAGAAAGAGGCATTTTACAGACTTTCATGAAGTCGGCACTCCTCGTCTAGGCTGCTAGGAGCAATTACACAGTTCAAGAATGAAAAAACTAATAGGCCTTAGGGATGTATAAGCAGGGAATGCTAAAGAGAAGCTAGAGGAGTTTTGAGATGGGAAGTGACTTGATATAAACTGCCAGACAAATTCATCTGGTAGTTTCAGTGTGCTTCTCCATACCAGTGTGGAAAGAGGGTCCACTACGTACAACTTTAACTCTTTCAGGGCTGATGTCGACTTTTGTCAAAAGAAGGAGTTGATGATGGTCATCGACTTTAAACTCTGATAAAACCAACCGTTACGTTGGGCTCTCGTTGATAGAAGGAAAGTTAGATTCATCGGTTTGACCGAGATTCCATGCACTGTCGTGAGTAACAAGGCGCACACAATGGCAAAAATGGCACATGACATCTGGCGAGAGATCAAATCGAATGCGAAAAGCAAAATAGTCCATGGATGGTGCGTTGCCTATTATCTCTAAACTGGACTATGACTTGTCAGACTCAGATTTTGATACAAGTGATTGAAAATGAATGTGAGGGTCCAGCTTCAGCTGATCGGTGCCCAGCTAGTCATGGTACTGACAATGTTTGCCAGGGAGGACTGCCACTTAACAATGATAAGATGTAGAAACCAGATTGTAATGCACTGTGACCATGACCACCGCTGCTGTCCCAGCCACGTGAAGATAGCCTGGCAGCAAACTTGACAAACTGGCAGCCACAGCATGGAGCAACATACGTTTCAGGTTGATTTCAGTGTGAAAGCATAATGTTTTGGAAAAATATTCAGCCCTCAAAGAGTTAATTTTCATAACTCGAAAACAATAAGGCATAGAAAATTTTTATTCACACCAGCGACTTTGACATGTGAGATAATCCAGTGCAGCAATTTTTAAAATCAAAATCTGAGATATGGTGGTTACATTTAAAAAAAAAAAAAAAGCTGTGGTGTCCTGTTGTGGAACACCCTCATTGAAGAAGATAGCAGTGGTTACCCAGACGTCATTGCTGGTTGCAAAGGAGCCCGCATAACAGTTCATGCTCCAGGACCCAGAAAATGGAAGATGCAGGTACATCAGGATCTGCTAGAGGGAAGTCAGGAGGCCATTCCTCAGTTTGAGTCTTGAGTTGGGGAAGTTAGTGGGAATAAACTCCCAGACAAAGCAATCTAGAAGTCTGGGCACTCTTCTTTATGCCAATGTGAGAACACATTCAATAAATGTGTGCAGAAACATGCAAAAAAAAAAAGAAAGTAGAATTTGTTTCTTTAGCCATTTGAAAAATGTTTGGAAATTAGATTAATTCCAAAATAAATTAAGTATTCTCTCTCATGTGAGAATAAGCAGAACATCATAAACTTCATCTTAAAATCGTTTAATTAACCAGTTTCTCAAATCACATCGTAATTAAAGTAGCACGTTAAATGCTTTGTTTTGCATTTGATCTTCTATGTGCTCTGTGTGTGTGAATCACTACTTGCTTCTTATACCGGCTCTCTTCCTCCAACTGGACACAGAATTCATTACATTCGTGATATTACAGCTCTTTGAATAACTAAAAAACTGAGATGTATTCATGATATCATTTTCATGATGATAGGAGTTAAAGCACGTTATTAAACATGGGTTTCACGGTGCAGTGATTGTGCGCGACCTTCAATGAAATTATTTATTGCAGCAGTACTCATGGGCAGCTCTATTGTTGTGGCAGCCCTGGGCAGAGGAAGAATCGGTGGTCCCTTCGCCCGCCAATGTCAGTAAGGTATCTTATGCACGGTGGATGGCCACGTCCACTGCGGACACTGCATAGCCGCCTCGTGCTCATGACACAAGTGTTTAACTTTTGTCAAAATTTGCTGTTCCATTTTTAGCTGTGTTGTTATTATATCTTTCTGTTTTATATTCAATATATATTGGTGTGTCCTTCCTTTTCGTTCTCCAAGTGACTGATCGCCACACAATCAGCTCTGTAATAGACGTTAAGCCATCTGTATGCTTAGATTGCCGATTCTTTAAAATGTTTAAGGAACATTAAAATATCTTCGTAGTACATGTTGTGAGATATGCCCGGCCATTCATCCAGGCCAATACCCCCAGGCCGCTAGATGGAGCCCTCCTTGCAGCATAGAGGTGCCTCGAATGCCAGCAAGGAATCATGGACAGTGGAGTCATAATACACGGCCATTCTGGATACCATGGGGGCCTCCAGGAGTCACTGCAGGGAAGCCCAGGGATTTATATTTTCCGTACAGCCCGGAAGTATTTCCAAGTCATGGGAACAGAAGAAATTATATACTTCCGGGCTGAAGAAAAAGAGAAGTTTTTACCTGACCCAGAAGTGATAGAAAGTCGCACGGACTGAGGGACAAACACTTCTGGGTCAAGCACTATAAAGGACTGTGGGAAATCCCAGACGGACAAGCTGAGTTGGGAGGCAGGGTGGCTAAGCATCTGGGAGTGGTTTATTGTTTGAGTATTGTGGAGAGGAGGGTGCTTTGAGCACATTATTCTTATAATAAATGATAATTGGACTTTTTATCTGGTGTCTGACAAGTGGTCTGAGGGTACAAGGGTGCGAGAAAGCCCTAATCTTTCACAATGTTTAATTATTCTATCCTTCACGCCAGTCCCAGTGAAGAATATAGATTATTTAAATGAAGTTAAAGTTTTATCTGTATAATATAATAAACATATTTTGCTGCATTTCATCTTAAAAATGATATTGTCATCATATGCAAATATGCGCTTTATAAAGTGGCTCAGGTTGCGTAATATTATAACTGTAGTGCAAGTTTGCAGTGAGGTAATTTTGCTTATAAGTACAAACAGTTCTGCAAGGAGCAATTGATTGAGTGCGTTTATAGTTCTTGGGATGAAACTGTTTCTGAACCGCAAAGTCCATACAGGAAAGGCTTTGAAACGTTTTGCCATGGCTGAGGTAGTGCGTGCTTGATACTGTATAAAAATAATTCTCTTTCCAATTGGCTGCTGCTGTGATTCCCCACTCAGGTACAGTGATGTAAATACTCCAAGTGGTGCAGTGAGAGTAATATGGAAAAAGATGATCCGCTGTGGCAACTCCTAACAGGAGCAGCTGAAAGAAGGAGAAGAAGAAGGTGCAGTGAGAGTAACAACACTAAAGCAATTATGGTATTTGGAATGCTATGGCTGTTCCCTCTACCATTATATTGTTAGAAGTTAATTACAATCAGCTGTATTACACTAATAAACAATATGCGGTTAGTTTCGGTGTATTTATAAAGCCACGTCAGGAAAATAAAAGAGTAATCACACAAGAACAGTAGCACTGCTTTGACGCTGGGTGCCGCCAGTTTGCAAAACCGAGCGGAGAACTTGCGTACGACAAGGTATGAGGTACCGTGGAAAAGTGCGTGGCTTTACGCCAAGTGTAGGTTTTATACATCGTGATTTGAACGTGGAAAAGTTCTTACGCAACATTTCTGTGCGTACGCACCGTTTATACATGAGGCCCCATGTCTTTTCAAAACTGATTTTTTAAATAAGCTGAGCTTTTTTTAAACATATTAGAAAATGTACACATGGCATAACATTCAGGTGTATTTGTAGAGCTAGTTAACTGATTTGAAAGTTGAAGCATTTTACATATATTTAATTTTTCTTTCAGTGTCTTTTTTTTTGTAACAACGAGTCATATTTAAATGTAACACTGATATGAGAAAGCAACAACATGCACGAATAAACAGCACTTTACAATATCGTGTAGTTAAAAATGTCGCCCAAATAGGCCTGTGGTGGCTCATTAGCTTCACAGAGAGCAACTTCTAGTAGAAGTGATGTAAAACTGGCATTGATTGATGGCCTGTTGTCAGTGCCACTGCTAGGTTATTTTGCGCCTTAAGCGAAATTTTTTAGTGCGCCAACCGACTGTTCGGTAGCTAACCCAAACTTCTGGGATTTTTTTACCTAGTTCTGTGCTCCCCATGAAATAACCGGCACTTGATAACCAGAGCACAGAAATTAAACAGACCTACCAAAGGCAGATAATGACGCTGTTAAAAATACAAAGACATTCTGCAACCTTGGTCAAATGCCTTTAGATTATGAAACTCTCAATCCATGCAGAACATCAACTGGTATAGAGCCAGATTCTGAATACCATTCTGAATACTAAAAAGGTCAGGTTGCAAATAAAAAAAAACTGTTGTCATATGCATGTAGGTGGTTGTGCATTTTTTATTCGACTGCCAACATCCGTTCCTCACTGATTTCCAGCCTGATACATCGAATTTCCAGGTCTCCCTCTGTGTAAAACTGGCTAAACCACATAATTGTTGGAATACGTCTTTAGAGGGGGCATCAAAGTTAATGAGAATTTGTTTGGTTCTTGGAACACTAAGCACAACAAATTCCAAATTTTAAAATGTCTCCCTTTACTACTAAATGCTTTGATCTTTATAAAGTAAACCATGTGCTAACTGAAAACATTTTTACAAGTATTTATTTGATAATGTTGGGTCATTTTCCTAATCCAGACTTGGGTTGTCACAGCCCATCCCAGCCAGCATAGGGCACAAGGCAGATACAAACCCCAGTCCATCTCTGCTCAAACACGTACACACACACACACGCACATCCATACTCTCTAGGGTAAATTTAGCATCTCCAATTCACCTAACCAGCATTTCTTTGGACAGCGTGAGGAAACCCACACACACACACACACACAGACAACATGCAAACTCCATACATGGAGGACCCCGGACACAAACCCTTTGCCACCATATTTGAATATGTGAATATGTTATTAGAACTATCACTCAAATTATATATTGCAAAGATACAACTAAATTAAGCAAAAAATTTGGAAGATGAGTATAAAAAATTAGCAATATGTGAGATTCTTCAAAAAGCAGCAAAGAATTGCTAAAACAAAGGAAGTTTGGGCAACAGAGCTGAAATTACAATTTAAGAACAATATTAATGAATGCCTGCCATGTCTGATAAAAGTCTTTTGTAAAATACACTTAATCTGCTCTCACTTTACAATCACATGCCAAAACCAACATACGGTGTGAGGTGAGATTACGCCATCTGATCACCCAATCGATAACTAATGTTATATTGGTCCCGAGGGCGATATAAATGGATGGAGACTTCTGAGAAAAGAAAAATACTAGTCTTTTAGGGTAGCAGTCTGAAGATGGGTACATGTATATGCCTGAAAGATACTCATACCTGTGTGCACCTCTAATGCTGGGTGAATTTTGGGAAGGCTAATATGGGAGATGAATTTGACCCACAACTCTAAATTGTAAATCATCCTGCTATATACAACATTTTTACATTTGTCAAACAGTTCTTTTATAAATAATACCTTCTCTAATACGACTCTATATAGATTTTGCTCATTGTGTAATACTTCAGATTTTGTCTCATCTGTCATTAATACACCTAAAAACATAATCTTGAAGTAAATGAACGATATATGATAATGATTTAACAGTGGCATTGCACACCCTCGTAAAAATGTCTTAAAATTGCATTGGTATTATGGGTTGGCCAGGGATCTGCCTATGTTTCCCTCTCTCTGGTCTTTTTTTTTAAATCTTTACCATGACTGATTTTGTTCAGAAAATTTAGTTCAGTTTAATCCATGATGACAATTGAGTTATTATGAATTTAAAAGATGAATACAAAGTGCACTGGCCTTAACCAATACCTAGTCAGTGGGGCTGCTTCATTATATACTGTGGAACGAGCCCCGGACACAGACAGCGGACATGTTTCAAAGCACCACCATACATTTATTTACACAATATTTACAATTAATAAAGTGCACACAACCCACAAACTCCCCCAAAGTCCAGGCCTCACACTGCCTCTTTCTCTCTTCAGGCCACCTCCTTGTCTCTCCTCTCAAGCTCTGTCCTTCTCCTCACCCGATTCCAGCCATTATATGAAGGGAGGCGGTCCCTTTTATGCTCCCCAAGGATGTGCTCCAAGTATGTCCCAGCAATCTTCCACCGACAAGCCCCAGTGTGGCGGAAGTGCTGGCTGCATCCGGTGTCCCTGCTCCTCTTCCCCCCAGCACTTCCGGGTGTGGCAGAAGTGCTGAGGTCCAGGGCTCCAAAGGCATGGGGCGGCCCCTGGCAGTGACCACAGGCCCCTACAGGGTTGAGCTTCAAACCTCTGTACCCGTCGCCCCCAAAGGAACGAGGGCAGTCGCCCCCACATGGTCTGGGGAAGGCGTATACCCTCCTCCGGTTCTTCTGGGCGTCCCGGCCCAGCCATCTCCGACAATACGTACAGTAGGAGAGCAATACCACTAACCTTTGTCATCTTGTGACCTCTAAATCCTGAGCAGCCCATGCTGCTTCTCTTAACACTAAGTTTGCTTTCTTGATGGTTTCTTCTGCTATGCAAAAGTGAAGCTTCTGGTCTTTGTAATGTATGTTTTGCTAAATTAAATTTGGGGTTATGAGTTCAACTTGCCTCTCTGGCTGAATCTACTTTAGTAGATTCTTCATTTGTGTCAGGATTAGAGAGTCCTGTGGCCATGATCCTTGAGAAGTCAAGCAATAATTTAGCTTTCATTGTTTATAATTATTCTAATTTTGTAAGTTACTCTTGTGGGGATTTTTTTTTTTGCTTCTACAATTGTGTCTATTGTGTCGTTTATGCACCCTTTTCCTTGTTTCGGTTTTGTTAATTATTTGTTCTTTTTTTTTGGTAAATTTGATTCCGTTACCTTAAATGGTGCAGAAGTGGTTTTGGTTAAATATATGGATATCCTTAAAGGGGGTCTCTGTGTTTAGGGTAGTCACAAGGTTTCAGCTTGTCACAGGCTGGAATGGACCCTGGTAATAATACTAAATAATAATAGAAGTTAGACAGAGACCACTGTTTTTCAATATGTTCTTGCCAAACATCTCAGTTATAGATACCAATAAGAAAAAATACTTTCAGAGATTACAGCTAAAGGAAATTTGGCATCAGACTAGAAGCTGAAATATGTGGGCTGCTCGATGTCACAAGTAAAAGAACTTTAAATATAAAGCATTAGTACTGGGTTGTAGACAGAATGGGTTTCTGTGAGGCAAAATCTGTTGTTTCTTATGTTTATCTCATCAGCCTTCAAAATCAGAGTGCATTCACTTATTTACTAGCATAAGACTGCTTGCTGGTGTGCACCCAATTGTGCAGCTATACCAAGAACCTAAAATTACTCAAAAGAGGGTTAAGTAAAGGGGAAGATGGATGAAGGGTCACAGAAACACATATAGGGACTTCTGTGGTTTCAAGTGAAACATTTAAACTGCTATGCTATACCAGCTGGACTGATAAGAAGGTAAAAACTAGGTCTTAATTTTAGTTTAAGGATGTTTCTTCTGGTAAAATGGCTACTGCAGCCTAAAACATTGGTCCTTGATTTCATTCCTGCAGGTTCACTGTGGCTACAGATTTTTGTTCCAACCAGCTTTGCAATCAGTGACCCGTTTTACATCTAATTAGCCGCTTTTATCTATCCTTTGTGGAGCCGACCCGGACACAGACAGGCGGACATGTTGTTTTTTCACCACCACACGTTTTATTTACAATATTTACAATAATTAATGGTCACTAAGACCCAGTCCAAAAGTGCACAAACCCCAACACTCACAGTCCTGGCCACAAATGCCTTCTTCTCAGGCCGCTTCCACTCTCCTCTCTTGCCTCGTCCTTCTTCCACCTAACTCCAGCCCTGAATGAAGGGAGACAGCCCCTTTTATTCTCTCCCGGATGAGCTCCAGGTGGTTCCCGGCATTCCCTCGTTGGGCACGCTCCCGGCAGCTCTCCAGGTGTCCTTCCAAATCTTCCCCCCAGCACTTCCTGGTGTGGCAAAAGTGCTGAGGCAACAGGTCCCCAAGGCGGTGACCACGGGCCCATGCAGGGTGGGGCTTCCATGCCCTCAACCCGTGGCCCCCAAAGCAACCAGGAAGGCAGCCCCCATGTGATCCAGGGTGGGCGCAGACCCACATCCGGTCCCTCACGGCGTCCCAGCCGGGTCGTTGCCCCTGGCATCCCTGACACCTTTTATTCTGCATTTAGAAAACACAGTAGTGTTAGATCTGCATCTGCATTAAAGAAATCAGGAAATATTTGTATTTTTCCATTGATTTAAATGCTTAACATTTTGTCATTTTCCTATTATTCACATTTCTTTTCTGTAAAGTGTACTTCCATAATTGAATCATAATAATAACTATGAAAGGTGAATAGAGAAGACACCAAGCAAAATGCCACTGAATAGTGAAAGGCTGGAACTACTTCAGTGTCAGACCTACTAGCGTACCCCACTAGCAAATAGTGGATTACATAACAGTGATGATAAAAAAAATTTGAAAACAAACACTGAAAAAAACAAACACAGTCCAATAAAAACTTAACAATCCAGTTTGTAACGTGCAGAGGGTGCGCCCACACCCCAGACACCCAGACACAACCAAACCACACAGTCACAGGGTTAAGGAAAGATGTTTTCATTTATACAAAATACCTTTGACAGGTTTTTATCACCTGGTAAATCTTTCACAATTCCATCTGTTTCCTTGTCCTCCTCTTCCCGATTCTGACTGCTGGATGAGGCAGAGTGGCTGCTTTTCAGCACAAACCCTGGAGTACTTCTGGTGCAATGACTTCCAGGTCAGGTGGAAATTCTTCTTAACAGGGTAGCTGACTCCTAGCAGCACCCAAGAACCCCAAAAGGGTCAACCTGGAAAACTACAACTCTCATACAGCCCTGTGGGTGTCCAAACAGGAGCCATACCAGAGGAACACTGCCACCTGATGTACTGGGGGAACACAAAGCCTCGGCGGGCAGTCGCCTTCTATCCTTTCCTAAAAAAGGCCTCCCGACCAGGAAAGGTACCACTAACCAACAAGATTGGGATGCCTGCACATCCATATCCTTCCTTCATCACGGCTTCCTGGCCAGGTAAAGAACCATCCATCCCAGCCAGGGTGCCAGTCAACCTGTGTCTTCTATGCCAAGTTTTATCATTTCTGGAAAGACACCAAAATTTAGAACCTGGGAAAGAACAGTACAGTACAAAGCACTGCCCAGGTATATTTGTGTAATGGCTTAAGTTTTTAAAGTAAATATTTGTGTGTTTTTTAAATGTTGACTATTTTGTCATTGCCGACTGAAATACTAGTTTCTCATCTGTCATCTACACCAGGGGCTCTCAAACCCAGTCCTGGGGACCCACTGTGGCTGCAGGTTTTTGTTCCAACCACCTTCTGGGCTAATTAAGTGAACTGTTATTTCCCAGATTTTGTGTTTAGGGACCAATATAGAAATTAGAAATTAGAAGTTTGGCAAAAAATATAAAAAAGTACTAAACAGGTATAGTGCTAGTCTAGATGAAAATAAACAGGCAAAAACTATCTTTTGGAAATTCAACATGGCAAAACCAAACCCACAATGAGTTAAAATAACATATTCTTTGACAAAAGCTGGAATCCATCAACACAAAAATTGTTATCCAGATTAATTTAGAAGAAAATGCTGCATCTATGGTCTTAGATGAGACCCCACTTTGGCCGCTATGTACAGTATATATAACTGTCACTGGGAGTTCTTATGAATGTTTAATTGAAAGCGGCCCAGCTGCTGTGATGCAACAGACTGTGAAAGAGCAGCTAAAACTTCCAACAAACATGGAGACTTGCCCTTAAAAGTGGACTCCTGATTTTTCAGGAGCCTAAATGTAACAGCAATGCTAAGACGATCTGTTTCATTTGACCTCTGTCTCTGGCATACACACAAACACACGCCTCTAATGAACACTCTAAGACTTGAACAATAGTGTTCCAGATGGCAGAATATGTATACTATTATTACTATTTTCTGTTTAATTGTAACCAATAATTTTTGTCATGCCTTGCACTGTGCCTATGGATTTAATGTAACAAAGGTCAAATACCTTCTAAATGAAAGAAAAAAAGTCCTAAGGGGTAAGAGAAGTTGTTCAGCTGCTCCACACATGAATAATTCATGTTGGCTGCATGCGAGTGTGGGCTGCAGCCGGCCAGGCACCTGTCCACTACAAATCAAGGCCTGCTCAGATATATTCATGAGCTCGGCTGACACATGTTAGAGACGGAAGGCCGGCGATGCAGAAGCATCTATTGAAATGCACAGCTGCACAGCCACCTACAAACGGGGGGTCAGGCGTGCTTTGCGCGGAAGTGCGACGTTGGTTTTAGTCTGAAAAGCCCAGCTTCTAACGTCACCTGTCTCTGCTTTGGGACTGCCATGTGTTGCACCATTGTTCTAAGATTCTTTACCACTTTGAACAATTTAGCCATTTTTTACATGTAGTATTTTGCAAATGAGTTTGATTAAGGGTATAAAACACATTGCAGTTTACATGTTCTGTAGAATGTGAGGTAAAAATCTTCTCACGCAATTCTCCCCAAAGTGACTAATCTAATTTTCTAAAATGTTCTTTTTAATAATCAGAGGGACTTATATAATGTAATTCGCTCTAAAAGTGCAGGGTTATTCTGAGTGACAAGTGAGAAAATTGGAGACATTCTACGTGATGGATCTCTTGGTTTCTGGTTACCCCTTTCTTTCTCTGGCCACACTTCCCTACACCTCCTGTACTTGTGAAATGTGACCAAATGGCCAGGTTGCAGTGGCACACACTCCACATTCAAACAACTACTGGGATTTATGCTTCCATGTTATCTGGCACGGTGGTGCAGTGGTAGCGCTGCTGCCTTGCAGTTAGGAGACCCGGGTTCACTTCCCATGTCCTCCCTGCGTGGAGTTTGTATGTTCTCCCCGTGTCTGTGTGGGTTTCCTCCCAAAGACATGCAGGCTAGGTGGATTGGCGATTCTAAATTGGCCCGTGGGTTGGCACCCTGCCTGGGATTGGTTCCTGCCCTATGTTGGCTGGGATTGGCTCCCTGTGACCCTGTAGTTAGGATATAGCAGGTTGGAGAATGGATGGATATTATCTGGTAAAGATGTGTTCAGTTTAACTTCTTAAGTCCTTTGACATCCCTTTATTTTTCTCACTCACATATTCTCTCTGGCTCCCCTTCAAACCCTACCAGTAAGCCAATGTCAGCCTGCTTCTGAATGGGGGCACCATGTTCTTCTGGTAGATGCAGCCATTTGTAGTTCTTTGTGTGAAGGTATCTCGACTAAATCTGGAATGATGACAAATTCAGACTGCCCTAGTCACTACAATACAATGCCATCTGGGTGCATAATGCTCTTTATGCCACATGCTGTATTTATTGAAAAAATGCCAGATCCCCATTGCTTTAATTCTGAATGTATCTTTATTTTAGTGTTTCTTTCAAATCTGTTGTGGTGGAAAGGCTGACAGTACATTTACCATTTGCATCCATTTTCAAATTTGCTTACCCTGAAAGGAGTTGCAGGAAATATGCAACCATTCCCAATAAATGCAAGGCAGGAACAACCCCTGAACATGGTGCCTGTCCATTTCAGGGTGAATACACTCACAACACAAACATACATTAAGGACAATTTACATCAATCCACATAACCTTCAAATCTTTGGACTGTGGGTAAAAACTGGAGCACCCAGAGGAAACCCTCATGGATATGGTGGGGAACATGCAAACTTCATGCACGGAAGACCCCCCGTTCTCCTAGTTGCAAGGTAACAGTGTTACCACAGCACCACCATGCCACCCCCTTTTGGATCTATTTTAAAGAAAGAATTATGTCGGTGAGACCAATCAATGAGACAAGCATATTCATTAAATAAACCTTTCAAAACACAAGAAAACAAGTAATATTCTTTTATTAATATGCAACAACCTATCACCTGCTGAACACAGTGATCTCATGCTCTTTTGAGCATTGTATATCTCTAATTGTACTGTGCTTGATAAGATGGGCATCAAGGGTTGGTTCTTGCTTGGAAAGGCCATGACCGGTACTACAAAAATAAAAACAATAAATGAATGCTTGTATTCATTGTGTTTTGTGTAGTCTTTTGAACTGAAATCATCAAGGGAGACCCCCAACTGTTTGATGAAACATTTCTATTAGTAGTTGGAAATATTATGCTGCATTAAATGGCGTGGTGTTCGTGCACTGCATGGTTTAAAGTATGAGCAACTCTCTGTTTAGCAGCTCTATTCATCAAGTCACCCAGGGGCCAGTGGGGGTCTTAATCCAGCTTTCGTTACTACAATCGGTGAATCTAACCCTAGTGACGCCACTGCAAAGACATACTGTTAAATGATGTTTTTCTTCCATTTCTACATATCCACCAAACTTATCCTAGCAACTTACTAGAGAGAATACATGAGATACTCATTTCTTCAGCTTGTGCTACATAGCCATCAGCTTCTCTCTCCCATCCTATTTTACAATAGTTTGTCTGATTTTGGAAACAAATGACTTCATCTAGTCACCCCACCTTTGACAAACTGATATGAGACTGCATGGGACATTGTCCGTTTTAGGTCTGACATGGAAGTCGGTCAAAGCGATTTTCCATTGCCAGTCTGGGGGCCGTCCGCTCTCTAGAGATACTTAGAATATTATTGAAATGATGTGAGGCTCGTTTAGCGTACTGAAAGGAAATCAGCATGGAGCCTTCAAGAGTGATAGCTCAGGGATGGAGGAAATCTGCTCACTGTCAGGAAAATGTAGTGCAATGACACACGCCAATGACGAAACACAATGAAAAGTGTGTGACTTCTTTTTGTAATAATTAAAAAAAACAGAAAATGGGTTAAGAAAGGATATTCAATTAAAGAACTGCCAGTTTATTCAAGAAAAACTGAAATTAAAACACAATGAAATTGTTCTTTATGGAGTACTTGTAACAGAGGACACTTTTAGTAGTACTGAAAAGAAGATTCTTTGATCAGAATTGCCTTATTTAGATTCACAGGTTCATCCATTATGTTGGAAGATCTCGCAGCTTTAAGGCTTAAACTGGTACTCTCCCCTTAATTTGATGAAAATAATAAATTCTATATATATTTACCTAGTCCCAGATTCTGAAAATAGAAGACTACAGTCCTAAAGATTTTAAAAGACTGTAAATATTTTTTACAGTGCCAGATGCCCAGTCTAACAGCATCTATGATACCCCATGGGTTCATATTGGGTAATATTGTATTTCAGCCAGGGCCCTCCCCCAACTGGGGTACATATGACTCTGTTATGCCTGTTGTCTCCATTTTAACTTTAATATTGTTGTTCATTTAGCTTCTTTATATCAATGCATCTTCTTTTATGTACTATGAGTCTTGTGGGTAGTTCCCCAACTCCCACCTACCCATCGCTGCAAGGAACTGCCCTTAGTCCTATAAAGGCTGAAGAAAACCAAAGTACCATGTGGTTCATTGAATGCATTGGCATTGGTGAGTTGTCTGGTGTTTTTGGCTTCCCTTGTGATTATTGCTTTTTCTGGTTTTTTGGCCTCTGCTCTGTTATTTTTACCTTTCTTTGCATTACGTATAAGGACATTGATTACTACAGGATTGCCTACTTCAGGTAACACCTTTTGCCTTTTGTGCTCTTTGGAACATTTCGGTTTTTCAGAGCACTTTTGTGAAAATGAATTGATTTATTTTTTTAAGATTCAATATTTGCCCCTGTTGTGACTTCCCATTTCCCAGTGCTCCTAAATGTGGGCATTTGTGGGACTATTGTGCTTAGGAATTCCCTAGTTCATAACAGTGTAATATATGCCACATTAATTTTACTTTAAATATGGACAATACCAGTTTTGAAGATGATTCTTAAATGGACTGGAAACCTGTACAATGAGGTTAAGAAAGTCAGGCAAAATCATTTTGTCTTTCCCTGCTTTTTGGCTGTGTTTGTTCAATAACAAATAAATTGGGATAAAACATGAAAATGCTCAGAGAACCTGCAGCTGTGTGTTGTGAAAAATACATATATTCAATGTTTAATATTTTTTGCAGTAACAACTTTACTGCGGCTGCAGCCAAATCTTTGATGATTGCTATACTGGTCATCAAAAAGTTGGCTAACATCAGGAGTAAAGTCTTCCCTCCATGCCATAAAAGATGGGGTAATTACATCTCAGTATCCAAAATAAATAAATCAAAACTATATAAATACAAAGTAAACAATATTTGATATTTCAAAATCTTTACAGATACTTTTTGACTACAGATAAATATTAAAGTTATTTTCCTTCATTTAGACTTTGTTCATCACTTTTGTTTTGACACACAGCCATTTTGACTTCCTGATTTTGACCTCAGTTAGCCTCCTGACTAGTTTCGTTTTGACCTGATTTCCCGATCATTAAAACCCTTAATATAAAATCACATGTTCAACATGAGAACATGTTGTCATGTTCCAGAACACTGTGCCTTTAAAAGAAAAAATAATTTTAAAGATAATTCCCCTGGTTCATGTAAGTAAGTATGTAAAGTTTATTTATAAAGCACCTTTTGCAGACATGAAATCACAAAGCGCTGTACAATAAGTCAAAAAAAAAAACAAAAAGATGAAACTAGGCAAGACAAATTAATAACAATAAGACTCTAAGCAAAAGTTTTTAACTTTTTCCACACAGTCAGAAATACAAAGATGAAGAGGGAGATTGTACCAAATCTTTGGTACATATGATTGAAAGGCTCTAGCCGCCCTTGTTTTTAATCTCATACGTGGAACGTCTAACAGATTTTGAGCCTGAGATCTAAGTGTGCGAGAGGCCAGCAAGCTTGAGAAGGAGATTGGATGAATAGACTTGAGCTTGTTTTTGAATGCATTATTAACAAATATCATAATTTTAAAAGCATCCATCCATCCTCTTCCGCTTATCCGAGATCGGGTCGCGGGGGCAGCAGCTTCAACAGAGATACTCAGACTTCCCTCTCCTCGGCCACTTCTTCTAGCTCTTCTGGGGGAATCCTGAGGCATTCCCAGGCCAACCAGGAGACATATTCCCTCCAACGTGTCCTGGGTCTTCCCCGGGGCCTCCAGGGAGGCGTCCAGGAGGCATCCTGATCAGATGCCCGAGCCACCTCATCTGACTCTCGATGCGGAGGAGCAGCAGCTCTACTCTGAGCCCCTCCCAGATGACTGAGCTTCTCACCTTATCTTTAAGGGAAAGCCCAGATACCCTGTGGAGGAAACTCATTTCAGCTGCTTGTATTCGCGATCTCATTCTTTCGGTCACTACCCATAGCTCATGACCATAGGTGAAGGTAGGAACATAGATCGACTGGTAAATTAAGAGCTTTGCCTTACAGCTCAGCTCCTTTTTCACCACAACAGACCGAAGCAGAGCTCGCATCACTGAGGGCTTGTTCACGAGTGAGCGAAGAATTTTAAAACGAATCCTAAAATTCACCAGAATCCATTGTAAAGAGTGTAAAATTGGTGTAATATGATCTCTCTTTCCAGGATGCATTATCAGAATGGCCACTGCATTTTGTATAGCCTGAAGACGTGAAAGGAATGATTTGTCTAAGCCAGTAAACAATGCATTACAATAATCTAAGCATGAGGGAACAAATGCATGAACTTTTTTTCCAGCTCTGATGATGACATTATTGAACGTAGTTTTGAAATTTTCCTCAAATGAAAGTAACTGGAACAAGAAATACAAATTAAACCTCAAGAGGAATCAGCTATAACTTCAAGGTTTCGAACACTGGATTTAGCACTCATGCAGAAAGATGCAAGCACCTGATTAATCTTAGGATAAGTGTCAGCGGAAGCCATAATCATTGTTAAGAGAGCCACTCATTAATATGTGAAACACAATCAACTAGCATAGACAACTTATTGAGCTGCTGTGGTGTCATGTGTTCATTTGTTTTTCAAAGGCACCAAAAGAGTGCCATCAGGTTTTGACTGCCACCGTTTTGGACATCTTTTGGGAGATAATGACCAATAGAAAAGGAAAGAAATGACAAGAAGATAAAAAAGATAGGAGTCCAATTGTTAAACAGGGAGCGGTTAGAATACCAATGAAGACAGAGAACTGTGAATCAAAGCCAGAAACACAAAAGCAGAAATCAAATACAAGAACAAAGGTCCTAGCACCTTTTAGCTTCCTTTACACTAAGGAGAAAAGTAAGAAAAAAGAAAGTGGGCCATAAATCTTGAATTCTAAATACAATGAATTACCATCTCATGTAGGCAGTATATGATTACATAATAACTCATCTAACCTCCACGTTACAGGCCTCAAAAAATATATACCAATGGTAAACAAGATGATCATGGACCTGTTAATAAGGAAAAAGTTGTTGGCACATAAAAACAAAATACAACATGGCAACTTTTTTAATAATATGAAAATCAAATCTAAAAATAAAAAAGTATATCTTAGGTAGCCAAAAACCCAGATGATATATGACAGACACAACCATCTGGTAACTATGAAGCAAATGCCTACTAATTTTCTTCAAGGCCTGATAAGTAGTCTGAGAAGGAGTAAGTGCTTACTCTTTTAGTCTGTTCTTTGAGAAAGAACAATAGAGGCAAAACAGACAGAATAAATGCAAATAAACAACTTTTATTAGCTTAGTGAACACTTTTATCCAAAGCGACCTGCAAAAGAGGTCAATACAATCGAGCAAATCTCCATATGGGGGATTGTTTTGAAAAAACTGTTATGGGAAAAGGTTACAAAATTGATCACTGGAAGTGAACACCTCAGAACAAAATACAAGTTATTTACAACTCCCTTACTAACATCATTTAGACAGAAATTCACCAAACAAGTGAGACTTCACATGCTTTTTAAACACATTGAGAGAGTTATGAATGGAGGTGGGCAGCTCATTCCACCAACTAAGAGATACACATGAAAAGCTTGAATTGAGATTTAATGCCATACAGAAGTGGCATCAACAGATGCCGTTCATCGACAGACCTGAGTGGTTGAGAAGAAGCATAGGACCTCACAAGTGTCTCCATATATATAGGTGCTGACCCATTGACTACTCTGTAGGCAGGCATCAAGGTCAGGTCAGGTTGGGGAGCATGCACTGGTACAGTGAATTGCCGCACCCACCACACAATGAAACAGCTCGGGATCCTTTTTGGCAAAACCCTAGGGAGACATGTAGTCCAGTCCCACCCTTCTGGAAAACACCCTCTATCTGTTATATAGGCGTCCCCTTGACCTAGTCCAGCAGTCAAACCAGCGGTACCCAAGGATTCTCTGAAGAGACATAGTATGGAAGGAGTCCAGTCTTAGTCTCAGGTTATTGGATAGGGTCCGTGTCTTGCAACCATATAGCAAGACCCCCAGAACTCTAAAGACTAGGACCTTTGTACTTTTGCATAGATATTAGGAGTGCCACACACCTCTTTTCAGCTACCTCATGAACCCCCACGCTCTCCCAATTCGTTTACTGACTTCATAGGAAGAGTCACCAGAGACATGAATGTAAGAAGGTAAGTAAACCTCTCGATAAGGTCAACACTCTCTCCACAGACAGACACTGCTGATGGCTGTGCCTAAGAGGTCATTAAAGGCCTGGATCTTGGTTTTTATACAAGACCAGACACTCAGACTCCTCACTCAGTCTCTCGAGAGCCCTGATCAGAACCTTCATTGACTCCATGAAGATCATAGCATCGTCAGCAAAGTCAAAATCATTTAATCTTTTTTCGCCAATAGATGCCCCACAGCTGCTGGAACCCAAAACCCAGTTCATGCAAGCATTGAACAGAGTGGGAGCAAAAACACATCTCTGATGAACCCCAGAATCAACTGGGAAAAATGTAGAGGTTCTGCCTCCACTCTGCGCAGCACTCACAGTACCAGTGATTTAAAATGAATATGTTCCTCTATAGAAAACCAATGTATTTATCTGAAAAGAGGAGTGACATGTGCCCACCTCACCTGGTTGAATACCAGACGTGTTGCTGCATTTTGAATCATCTGCATGACACATGCCATTGCTAATGCCAGCAGAGAATGGCAGCAGCCCAGACATGACATGACCAAAGCTTGACCCAGGAGTTTTGCTACATACTCTGTCAGACATGATCTGATCTTGTGTATACTGTATAATCTACATAGTGTTAATAGAGTTACAAAGCTAAACTATTGTTGAAAAAGTAACAATAACAAAAAAAAGAAATAGTGAAAAATAATAAGAGAATCGGCCTGGTGACCTTGGAGGAAGAAGAGACATACTCCATGACTGAAAGTGAGGATGAAGACTAGGGACACACTAGTAAGCAACTTGCTAAGCATTACATTCCACCTTAGCAGCAGCTTTTAGTTATTTTATGTTGGTTAGATTTTATCTGTAGTTTGAAATCAAAGGAAATACAGAATAAAACTACTTGATTGGCCCCAATAGTGTTAGATTGTTTCTTATCTGATTCATTCTCTGTTTGTAGTTATAACTTCTGTGTTTTACTCTCCCTTTAGACCTTGAACTCATGTGTTTCTTTATGTCTTGTCTTTCTCATGATCACTGTTGAAGTTTACTTGCTCAGCCTTTCTTCTGTTTTCCCTTTTATTAATCAGCTGCCCTCCAACATTATTCCAGTCTTCATGTCTTTGGTGTTCATTTGGTTTTGTTTTTGGTGCCGGAAAGAAATTGTTTCTGCAGCTGCATTAATGGTATTTACACAGTGACTTTATCACACCTAAGAAAACGGGATATGTTCTGGGTATACTATGACCTGGACACTACTTGGTGTGCCTTGATATGATAAATAAAATTCATGCTTTTTGTGCTTATGTTATTCACTATATATCAGGACATTCCAGGTGCAACCTGCAAATATTTCCTTTCTGTTTCCCAAGAGAAACAAGTTAAGGGCAAATGTTCAAAAGTAATTCAGTTTAGCAAGATTCACTTTTGAAAGAAATGGTTTTTTTTGCAACTTAAACTTGGAAAGAATTGATAATCTAAGGAAAATTAAGTAACCAGTCATCTACAGTGATGCTATATTTAATAACCCTGCTCACACTGCATCTCTGAGATTATTTTTAGTGGCAGAAGTTAGGTAATTAAGCACTATAAAAAGTAGTGATAAAAAATGTTCATAGCAGTGCTTTTGGAAAATCTGATTTCCCAAAATACAAGAACCTATAGGCAGAGTGCAAAATACAAATTGCAGATCTCTTATCAAGGGAATCAGGAAGGTCAAAGATCAAAATCAGGAACTGCCAGAATAGCATCTGTTGTAGTGCAGCCATTTAGTTTGTTGACTGCTCAAAGAAAATGATCAGGAGAGTCAGCATGCTAGTACAACACAGAATCAAGAACACCACTTAAATAGGATAGGAACAAGGCCTGAAACAGAGATTGTTCCACTTAGGTTTAGGGATAGTTGTCAGCACAAACACTAAAAATAACCAACACACTATTGCAGACTGCTCAATAATTGTGAGTAATAAACACATACATCATAATCACTTTGAAGGTGGCTAGCTGAATAGCAACATGGCAACAACTGCTAACTTACAGAGAGAATGAAGGCTTAGTAGAGAATTGGTGCTCTACAACCAAAAACCAAAATAAAAGAGTAACAAAAACTATAAACTATTTCTTGGGAGTTTATGCTCAGCCCAGAGATATGTACACTCATAATAGTTAAGATTTGGGTTTGTTTAAAATGATTTTCATTCTCCTTGTGCTCTGTTTACTACAATTTCACATCTGAATATAGGTGTTTGTAGTTGTAGAATACATTTTTAACATAACTTTTTCTGACTGGAAATCATTTTCTAAAGTTATATAATTTATTAAGTTTTCTTCCAACACCAGTTTTGTTTTTATGAGCTTTGCCATTTTGAGAATCAGTTCTTATACCGTTGCTATGCAAGAACCCTTGGAGGAGCATGGCTGATGTATCACAGCAGACACAAGATGGGCACTATGCATTTAAGAGTTTGCAGATAATCCTAAATAATTTTCTACATGATGCGTTAGACCCATTTTCTGGCTTTGACCTTGTAGATGATGGAGCTGCAGGTGTGACAGTCATAGCCAAGGACAGAGGTTTGTGGAACAAATTTTGAAAGCCGTCCCCCATTCTGACTTCTAAAGGAGTGCCTCCACCGTTGAAGGAAAATGTTTATGGAAGCTTTGGAAGGGGTAGTATGCTCAGACTGCCCAGTGGAAAACCTACAGAGACACAAGGTTATATACAAACTCCACATGGACATGGGATTCATACCCAGGGTCCTAGTTTTATGAACCAGACGCACCTACCACTGCCGTAATATGCAGCCTAAGTGTGACTGTATATTTTTTTTAAAACCCAATTAAAACAATTGTAGTATCCTTGGCGGAAGTTGTCAAATGTTATTAATGCAGGGATTATGCCAGTAAATCACTCTAACAAAACCTTTAATGAAATGATCTCATCCTTACTAATTTCCCCTTCAGTTGCACAGATATTTCAGAATTTTAACACTTCTTTGGTTTAGAAGAAACATATGAACTGAATGCCTTTATGCCACTTTAGTGCAGAGATGGAAATTTGTTGCCATGTTTTTCTATTTTTGTGAATGAATGCATTGTTATACCAAGGAGGAGGGATGCTTGTTTTGACTCAGTATCAAATCTACAGGGTGATTACAGTTTCCATCATGTCACTGCCATCTGAGTGAAGAGGAAATGAACAGGAAATAGGAAGAAGGGCTTGGATTTTCTGTACAGCCACTGTTTTGTTATGACTAGATCTGGAAGAACCTTCTACTGTTTTGTTTCATGATAAGAAAGACAGAAATGTCCAGGAAGTGATAGGAACACACGTAAGTGCACATGAAGGAGAAATGCTGTCCTTTTTAAGAGTATGCCGTCACAGGATGCCTTCACTCTATTCAGTTCGACCAGTGTTTTACAACGAGGCACCATTATGATAGTATAAGGAATTGTGGAACTAGATGTGGCTCCTATGCCATTACCACTATCTAGAAATAAATACAATTAAATATGAACAGTGACCAGAGTAACCTGCATGTTTGTTGATAACAGCTCTCTCTGTCAACTCAAATAACTCCTTATCAGACTTCATATTCAAATCAGAACTACTTGTTTACCTCTATACTATTGTTCTCAAAAAGTTTAAAGTGTGGGAAGAAACATCAAATGGAACAACTGTAAATTACTTTTCTTATATGGAACTTTTTGACTGCTTGTAGATACCATTGCCTGTCATTACACTTTATTCAGTTCAGGATGGTTGAGCAACTGACCTATGTGACAGATAGGGAGCACTGTCGTCCCCTTGAAACCTCAGATCAGACGGCAGACACCAGATAAAAGTCCAATTATTATTTATTTTTATAATAATAAATGCACCAAGCACCCTCCACTCCACAATTCTCATAAATAATACACAATAATAAAGTAATACAATAATCCTCCACACCCAGATGCGTTGTCACCCTGCCTCCCGACTAAGCTCAACCCGCTGGGGTTTTCCATAGTCCTTTTATAGTCCCTGACCCGGAAGTGTTTCTGATCCCTCAGTCCATGTGATTCTTATCACTTCTGGGTCAGATCAAAACTCTTCTTCTTTATCCCGGAAGTATATCATTTCCTCTGTCGCTGTGCCTAAGACGTACTTCCGGGTTATAGGGAAAATAAACATTTCTGAGCCTCCCTGCAGCGTCTCCTGGCGGCCCCGATGTTATCCAGCTGGGCTGTGTACTAAAAGCACTTAGTCCATGATGCCCTGCTGGAATTCAGGGCATCTCCATGTCGTGGAGAGGGCTCCCTCTGGCGGCCTGGCGGTATTGGCCAGGATGAATTGCAGTGAAGTCCACACCTACTTAAGCAAAGCTTTTCATAATCAGTTCACCCCAAACAAAGCTATAAATAATTCTGATAAAAGTGGCATAACGCACAGCTCCAAGGACTGGGTTTCAGTTTGTAGGCTTGTCACTGTCTGGGTGAACATCATCCTTGGGTCCACATAGTTTTTCCTCAGAGTGCCTCACTTTCTTCTTCTTCATGTCTAAAACATGCACATGTTAGCTGAGATGATGCCTTCAGTTTGGCCTGAATATCAGTGAGTGTGCCCTGTTATGGACATGCATCCCATTCCAGGATGGTTTCTGTTTTTGAACCCAAAGCTCTGGCATTAGCTCTTGTCATGAAAATGTTACAATTACAGTACATGCAATGTTTCCATCACAATAGAAGATGCTTGCTTGTACCATTCATTCTGTCCATGGAATGATGAAAATAGCAGTGGCTTTTTCAGTACCCAGTTCTGACGGGACCATTCCTGCCATCGTGTAGATGTTCTTATTTTTTTTTATATCCATTTTGTCATTTTATTATACTTTATTAATCCCGAAGGAAATTACTTGGTTTTTGCATACCCCTTGGGGTCAGAGCGCAGGGTCAGCCATTGTACAGCGCTCCTGGAGCAATTGAAGCTTAAGGGCCTTTCCTCAAGGGCCCAGCAGAGTAGCATCTCTTTTGGCAGTGACGGGGATTCGAACCTTCGGGATACCAGCGCAGATCCTTAGCCTCAGAGCCAGCACTCTGCCTTTTTAAATGATTTTTGAAATATTTGGAGGTTTCATAATTGACGGATTCTCCCTGTCAGTTATTCTCACAGAATTTGGTCTCTGGACTGTTTATTGATTATTGTTGTTATGTTTTTGTTTACTGCGATGATATTTTGTTTCCTTTGTGGTCACCTACATCTTTTGCACCCCTTGTTTGGAGCAAGTGTATAGAACGTTTTACTGATTTAAAAGCCATAGAGTTGGATATTGTGGATTAATCTACAATACTTAGTGTGCGATTCTAGTGTAGTTTAAAAATTTCACTATTGTCCACAAATTTAGTTAAGCATTTTGGGCTTAATGACATTATTGTAGTTTTTATTGATTTTGACCTCAGCAATGTTACAAGGTTAATGATTCATCTGATGGTCCTTAAAAATCATTTTTGATAGCACTGTGAAAGAAAAATTAACTGCTTGCAAGCTACTTAGGGTTAATAGCTGACAAAGCCGTTTTGCTATAACAGCAAGTTATTCATACAGGTGTCTGTCATAAGACGGTGCAGTAAGCTGACCGAGGAAAATTTCCAGTTTCTTAGGAATGTGTCTATTTGACACAAGAGAGCTGACCTTTCCTTCTTTAGGGTCTATCTGATCAGTGAAAAAAATAAGAACAGATGGCCCATTAGTGTACTAAAATAAAATGCTTAAGTAAATGATATTATGTTTATTTTTAAGAAATAAGGGGAAGGGGGAGGAAGAAGAAATTATAAAAAGCCAATAGAAAAAAATGTAACTTTGCTCTTCTGTCTTGCAATGTAGAATCCAGGTACTCATCTGTGACTGAATAAAAATCTAATTGATTGAACTTGTCCTGTCTTGACAGCACAAGACTGCAAGAACAACTTTTGGTGCACCAGCCAGGTCGTCCCTTTTATTTGTCCGAAGACACAAAGTAAAGAATAAAAGAACTGAAAATAGCGCTCATTGGTGTACATCCTACAGGAAACCCGAACAAGGACTGAGGCAAGGTTCCATCTAGTTTCAGAGGAGCTCCATTTCACAGTTGCCCAGGCCAAAAGTGATGCCTCCTTTCAGGACACCCGAGACTTTATGATGGTGGGACCAGAAGGGGTGGGGCGAAATGCCTTCATTGGGTGGCTTCTCGGTACTGTGGTGAAAGAAGAAGATGACGGTGTCCCCTCCTGTCTTGTTATTACATACCTTGAAAAAGCCTGCAAGGACGTCCTCCAATGCACTTGTGTGACACAGTACAATACCAGAATTTTCCTTCACATATGCAGACTTCTCTAAGTTTAACGTTAACGTACCTAACAAATAATATCTGTCCCACATTTCCTAATGACTAGAGGATCATGCAAGTTCAAACACCTTTCAAGTCACAAAAAAATAATTAAACAATGGGTTGCTGTTGCAAGGTCTGTCCTACTTGGTTATCAGATAGTTGTGATACCCTCCGAAATTGTGATCATTGGACTAAATACAGTGTCACACACGTGTGCATGGGAGGCAGCTGAAGGGCTTAGAGAGGACTGATTATACATCTGCCCGGGGGGGGCGGGTTACGCTAACGCTCTTTCTGAGTTCTCTACAGGTCTTTCCCGGGAAATCCCACCAGGAGCCGCCACCTCGAAGCGGGACACATCACTTCCGGTTCCAGCACAGAGGACGACATCACTTCATCCCTCCGTCCTATAAAACCTCTTCCCTTTGCTCTGGGAGGCAGTTCTGTTTTGGACTCTGTTGTGTAAACTTGACTCTGATGAATCAATTGCTTTTGCAGCCAGGAAACCGGATTAAACGGGTGGCTGCCCCAAACCTTGCCATGCCTCAAGTCTCTTCTTATTACAGTGGTGTAGTCGGCAGGATGATGTCCCAAAAGAACCTGGGACACGACCCTAGAAGAAACCAGGTGGGAAAGTCCCGGGGTCGAGTCTCAGGGTGGGGAGTGTGCCAGGGGGTCGGGAAGGACCCGGTGCAGGCTCTGCTCCACGAGGGCAACCCTGGGCTGAAGCCCTATCTGGTGGAGAAGGTGGAGGGGACCCACAGGCGTGGGCTGGTTTCTGGAGAGGACACAAAAGGGGCTCAGTATGCTCTCCTGGGCAGGAGAGCCGAGCACCATCGGGACCAAGGTCCCTGATAACGATGGGTTTACCCCAGGCCAGCAGGTGAAGGAAATACAAACCAGGGAGTTTAACCCAAGTAGAGGGCTCACAGAGCAAGCTATGGCTCTCTGGCAGCAGGTGGGTCAGTGGCTACGGCCATTCGAATTGACCCGCTACAAATTGTGCAGCAGGTTGCCTGTTTTTTGCTGTTACAGCACCTACCCCAGGATTTTACCCAGCCGGACTGGGGCGAATTTCATTCTATGCAGGAGCTCCTACAGCTCCTAAAGACCCCGAGGCAGGTTGTGAAACCTGGGAGGGCAGAACAGCCACTTCATGGACTACCTGGGAGCTATGTCCCACTGAGGCAGTCCCTACCACACACTCCAGAGCCTGTTCCGAAGTCGCCGGACCATCTGGCCTGCGACCTGTCGGGGAACAAAGCAGACTGTAGGGGGCCGCTGTAGTGTTGTTTGTGTTCCCTTAGCAATCCCCTGGCAGACAAACATACGGGGGAGCTTCTCATTAACGGACATAAAGTGACGGCCCTGTTTGATTCCGGCAGTAACGTGTCTGTCGTTGCTTGCCGATTTGTTCTACCGCAACAGTGGACTAAAAGAAAGACCAGCCTAACATGTATACACGGAGATATCCGCATGTACAAAATCGCCCGGTGTTACGTACGTCTCGGAGGAACCCTTCAAAAACTCACCGTAGCGGTGCACCCGGATCCTTTGTTTCCCGTAATCCTCGGGCGGGACTGGTCTGAAAGTAACAGCGGTAGCCTAGAGAGGATTCCCGGAAAAGCTTTGGGCCTCGTTATAGGTGAGAAAGACTCATCTCAAGCTGCTTCCACGCCGTGTAATCAGCCGACAGGGAGTGGGGTGGAAGGCCAAGAGAGTGACGAAGGCACTTCCGGACCGTCGAGGGTTGCTACGTCATCCACCAGCACCCCAGCGGCGAGGGAGGAGTCTCCGCCCCTTGAGGTCAGACCGGACCCGCTCTCTGAGTTGCACTTTCAGTTTAGAGCGACGCCGGCTTCTTTCAAGAGAACAGTGGAATGACAACTCTCTGAAACACGCAAAGAATGCAGTGGTCCTCGTTAACGGCCAACGCACTCATCAGCCCATGCCACAGGGACCTCACTTCATCATTGATAATGATTTGTTGTATCGGGTCGCTGAGCATGAGGGGAAGGTCCGGAAGTTGTTGCTAGTCCCGTGAACCTACCAGCGGCAGGTCTGCGAGTTAGCACACTCTCACCTTCTTGGAGGCCATCTCGGCTCCGACAAGACACCGGAGCGAATCAAGCTCCGTTTTATTTGGCCGGGGATTAATGAGGAGGTTCGCCGCTTTTGCATTTCCTGTCCGGAGTGTCAACTGCGGCAAATTCCCAGGAGGGACCGTGCTCCTCTGGTCCCCCTTCCCCTAATTGACGTTCCCTTTGACCGAATTGGGGTCGACATTGTAGGACCCCTAGAACCCTCAGCCCGAGGACATAAATATACACTCGTCCTCGTGGATTATGCAACCCGATACCCGGAAGCCGTTCCTTTGCGCTCAGCCACTTCTAAAATAATTGCACGGGAACTAGTAGAAGTCTTTGCGCGGGTGGGCGTTCCTAGAGAAGTCTTGACGGACCAAGGGACGCCTTTTACCTCGGAAACGTTCAAGGAGACTGCCAAGTTCCTGAAGATAAAGCATTTAAAGACCTCGGTGTAACATCCTCAAACCGATGGGTTAGTGGAGAGATTTACCCAAACTCTCAAACAAATGCTACGTAAGGTGGTCAGCAAGGATGGGAGGAATTAGGACCAACTCCTCCCCCTCGTCCTCT
The DNA here is from genome assembly GCF_016835505.1 of Polypterus senegalus. Lineage (NCBI taxonomy): Eukaryota > Metazoa > Chordata > Cladistia > Polypteriformes > Polypteridae > Polypterus > Polypterus senegalus. Next base: position 130,494,555 of record NC_053162.1, read on the forward strand.
TTGCCTACCGGGAAGTTCCCCAAGCCTCTACGGGCTTCTCTCCGTTTGAATTATTGTACGGAAAACAGCCCCGGGGTATATTAGATATCTTAAAAGAGGGCTGGGAAGGAGAGGCACTTCCCTCAACAAATATTCTGGAGTATATCGCCCAATTGCGCAATAGATTTGAGGCAATTAGACCCATTCTAAAAAGTCATATGGAGGAGGCGCAAGCAGCACAGGCCCACCTTTATGACCGTGGCACGACTCTCCGGGAGTTCCGCCTGGGGGATCGCGTTATGATGTTGGTGCCTACTTCTCACTGCAAGTTGCTCGCACATTGGCTGGGCCCTTACGAAATTAAGGAGAGGAAGGGTTTGGTCGACTATTTGGTGAAACAACCCAATCATCGACCAAGCAAGCGGGTGTATCATGTTAATCTGCTGAAACCATGGAAGGAGAGGGACCCCGATCCCTCCTCCGGTCAGCCCCGCTCTCTCTTCGCTGAAGTAAGTTCCCTTAATTTCGGCGAGCAGCTATCTCCCAGACAGAGGTAGGAGCTCGAAGCAGCTATCCGCTCCGTCCCAGAGGTGGGGAGTGAACAGCCCGGTCGGACCTCTCTGATTGCGCATGACATATTTGCTGAGCCGAGGGTGATCGTCCGAGAGCGGCCCTACCGACTCCCGGTGGCAAAGAAAGCAGAGGTGGAACTGGAAATCAAGTGAATGCTGGAACTAGGAGTAGTCGAGGAGAGTAGTAGTCCCTGGTCCAGCCCCATCGTCTTGATTGCTAAGCCCGACGGCAGTTGAAGGTTTTGCAATGACTTCCGTCGGCTTAACCAAGTTTCCCGGTTTGATGCTTATCCCATGCCTCGCGTGGACGACCTCCTCAAGAGACTGGGACCAGCCAAATTCCTGACCACACTTGACATGACAAAGGGGTACTGGCAGGTTCCTTTAACGGAGTCCGCGAAGGAAAAAAACGCTTTTAGCACTCCTAGCGGACACTGGCAGTATCGTGTTCTTCCATTCGGGTTACACGGGGCGCCTGCGACTTTTCAGTGTCTAGTGGACAAAGTGCTCCGACCCCATAACTCATTTTGTGCTGCCTATCTGGATGACGTTGTCATCTATTCCAGCACATGGAAGGAACACCTACAGCACGTCACAGCAGTATTGCGGAGATTGGGGGAGGCCGGGCTTCAAATCAACCCCAAGAAATGTTTCTTCGGATTGAGAGAAGCCAAATATTTGGGCTACCTAGTGGGCCGGGGTATTGTGAGGCCACAGTGTTCCAAGTTACAAGCCATACTGGCCTGGCCCCGTCCGCAAACCAAGCGGCAGGTCCAATCCTTTCTCGGTTTGGCCGGGTACTACCGCCAGTTTATGCCTCGCTTCTCAGAGAGAACGGCGCCCTTGACCGACTTGACGAAGAAAAGAGCTCCTAACACAGTGGTATGGTCTGACAAAGCGGGGGCTGCATTCAGTGACTTGAAAAAGGCTCTGACTTCAGCACCTATATTAATCTCCCCTAACTTCTCTCTCCCATTTGTCCTCCAGACAGAAGCTTCGGACACAGGCTTGGGAGCCGTGTTGAGCCAAAGCGTCAACGGTGTTGAACACCCCATAATGTACCTGAGCCGGAAACTGTTGGACCGGGAGACCAGGTATGCGGCGGTGGAGAAGGAAGCTCTGGCGATCAAATGGGCGGTGACTCAGCTGCGGTACTACCTCTTGGGTCGTGTGTTCACTCTGGTGACGGATCATGCACCTCTGAAGTGGATGGCCCTTCACAGGGAGTCGAATCCAAGGGTCACGAGGTGGTTTCTTGACCTGCAGCAGTACAAGTTTCCACTCGTTCATCGACAGGGGTCTCTTCATGCCAACGCCGATGCCCTCTCCCGGGCCCACGACCTCACGGTGCAGGACGCCTGACCCGACGGGTCTGGGCTGAGGGGGGAGTCTTGTCACACACGTGTGCATGGAAGGCAGCTGAAGGGCTTAGAGAGGACTGATTATACATCTGCCCGGGGGGGGGGGGTACGCTAACGCTCTTTCTGAGTTCTCTACAGGTCTTTCCCGGGAAATCCCACCAGGAGCCGCCACCTCGAAGCGGGACACATCACTTCCGGCCCTGAGGACGACATCACTTCCGGTCCCAGCACAGAGGACGACATCACTTCCGGTTCCGGCACAGAGGACAACATCACTTCCGCCCTCCGTCCTATAAAGCCTCCTGCCTTTGCTCTGGGAGACAGTTCTGTTTTGGACTCTGTTGTGTAAACTTGACTCTGATGAATCAATTGCTTTTGCAGCCAGGAAACCGGATTAAACGGGTGGCTGCCCCAAACCTTGCCATGCCTCAAGTCTCTTCTTATTACAACAGTCATTTAGATTTAAACGTTAAATAAACTGTTAGCCTTGCCAGTTACAACTTACCAAGAAAATATATATATATATGGGCTGGCAAGTGATTAAAATCAAAGAACAACACCATAAGTTTAGAAAGGAACAACATTGAGTTGAAAAGAATAAGCAGACCACCCACACAGCACAACTCAAACACAGGTCTCTGGCATAGCGTTAATCTCTGCGTGGCCAGCTGTTTGCTTGACAATGAGAAGCCAGCAAGCAAATGAATGAACTATTTTCTACATGCTTGGTCAATGCATGTCTTTGAAACAAGGGCAGCACACTGTTAGGTTCTTTTGCAGTTATTGACTTTTTCAAAACTAATGTAATTGAGAGGCCGTGTAAGCAGTGGGTGGAGATCAAGAAACCGCTTGGACCAATCAGCTTAAAGTTTTGTGCTCATTCTTCTATTGATCATCTTTCTTTTTTTTAAATTTCCTATTTCAGATTACTGGGGCTACTTTTAAGGGATGGCTTGTCTAGGAAAACTGTGATCCGGAAGTATAAATGCATAATTTAAAAAAAAAGCATTCTCATTTTAATACCAAGGGGAGCTTTATTCTTCATGTTCCCTTGATAAAATGCAACATTCGGGTAGCACATGCTCTTAAAAACATCTAAGGGTAAACCTAGAACACTGCAGAGCCAATAAATCCAGCAATATGGACAGGAAAAAGGATTGTAGGAGCAGGCATGTAAACAAATTCACATTATGCAAATAGCAATATGTTTCTAGACAATAAATTACATCAACAGAAAACTACACAAAAATTGCTTAAGGCAAAGCTGATGGTTGTTATAAAAATTTATGTTGTACAAAATCTGGTGGGGTTGTGCGGCTTGTGCACCAGAGGTCTTTAATGTAGAAAAACATCTGCAAAGAATGTATTAGTAGTAGTAGTAGTAGTATGTGAAGATTTATCATACATGACTGACCAACATGCAACATGTTGCCTCTTTCTGGTAGCATGCTAGACGTTAATGTATTAAAACGGGAAAACTTCCTTGAAATTAATAGACATCACAGATCAGCTCATATTCAGGAATGCTCTCATTAAATCAGCCCTGGGAAAAACAAGTATAGTTACGATAGGTACTATTATTACTACAGAACATGGCAGGCATCAACTTCTCATATTACTCTGCATAGTTAATGAAGATTCATGTTAATACATATAAATATTTCTGCTTCATATTCACCTCTAAAATCAGGAAATCCTGTCTTCCTTCAGCCTTTCCAGCTTTTCATAATATTTCTTATGAGAAGGCAAGTGTTTTTTATCTTATTTGTATTACTTGTTTCCATTTTGTTTCATTTTCTTATTTTGCATTTTATATTTTTGTTTTACATTTTTATGGTCCATCCATTTCTATTTTAACTTTTCCTAACCAATAGGGTGTGATATGATATATTCCTACTTCTTAACTTGTAAGAATCCTAAATCCACAAGGGCCCACTGAAATGGTCCAAATTGGGTTCCACAATTAAAAAGGCTGGCCCTGATGTGTCACATTTAAAACTGACCTTCTTATCCTTTAAATTTGAGATTATTAAGTTACCAGTAACGGCGCACTGCAGGATAACGTGCAGTGAATACACTTGACTTGAGAATTCATAGTTTTCATACTCTTTCTCTGTACGTTTAGCATTCGTTTGCTCAGAAGTTGATGCACTTGCTGCTTCCTGAGCAGCTCTTCTTTTCTCCACCCTAGCGGCCCGCTGCTTCTCTTCTTTTGTCGGCATCTTTTTGTGTAAAAATTAAGTCAGTGTTTGTGATGCAATTACTTAGTATGTTTTCCTTAATTTTTCACTTTAGCTGACACTTAAGTCTTCAATCTGCCTCAAGAATGATTTAAGATATGAAGAGGTAGGGGAAGTGATGGCGAAAGTGGTAGGGATGAGAACGGCGCTGATATGCATGCACCACACAGCTGTCCTGCTGGCCACTGCCAAGAGTTGATTCTACAATAAAATAAAAAGAGGAATAACGTTGGAGGACAATTATCACCAAAAAGCGAATAGTAGACGTCACAGAGTATATGTGTTCCAAATTTCAGGTCAATTGGTCAAATGGTTTGCGAGCTATGGGTGATTTAAAATCCTGGACAAACAGACAGCCACAGTAGTGTATTATATAAGAAGATGGTGCCTTTATCATTGTCTACATCTGTTGTAGAAAAATCCATAACCGTTGACATCTCCTGATTTAAATGACAAATAGTGCACAAGATTGAAAAAAAGGGAAAACATGTCTCATTTATTTAAACAGAAGTTTAGTAACTTCCTTGGTGCTCATATTTCTGGCACCTATAACATAGCATTTTTGCCTTACTGTAATGAGCAAGCCAATCTATATATATAAAATTCTTTTCGCGTTTGAAACGGAAATTATGTATGACCATGCGAAACGGAAATTACGTATGACCACAGAACATATTATAATACAGTAACTAATCACTTCATTTTTGGACACCATTTTATATTGTCTTTACGAATTGTTATTATTTGTGTGAGAGTTATTTTACTAATATTGAAAAGAAGTAAACACAAACACACCGATCAATCCCATAGAAGTGTGCCCCGCATAGCCCTCTCCCAGCCATCCTGTCTGAACTCCAGTGCTGAGCTATCTGACGCCAGACTCGTTCTGACAGAGAAGTTTTATTTATTTGTCCACGTGACTGTCGCGGAAACTGCCACATTATAACTTTTTTTTTAATTGGCAGTACTTGATCGTAGAAGAGATGAGGAAAACTGCTTTGCGTCTTTCTGTTTTTTAACTGCGCCGAGCTGTAAACAATGTGAAGACGACACCGCCTTCCATGGCAAGGGGTCGTGAGAACAAAGTGGACGCTGAGAGGCGCAGAATGTCAGGCAGCTCCATCTGGTCGAGAGCTTCGCAGTTTCGGGAGCAGTCCTCTCTTCTCGCACTGTTTGTGACACTTCGAGTCCCCCTTGGCTCCTGGGAGAGTGGAAATCTTTCCGAATGAGTGTGATCGGTGCCATTGAAGCAAAACTCTCTTTGTAAATTGTGCTGCACAACTACTTATTGTCCCTTAAGTTGAGTTCAGGTCACTAAAACCCCGCAACATACAAGGTTGCTTTTGTGATGAATTCTTTTACGACGATGGAGGGTTTACATCTAAGAAGATGTACCAACCTCTTCATGTTAAGTTTTGGACTTGGGAATTATTTGGACCTTCTGCCCGTTAAGCACGGAAAGGCAGCATCCACATTTCTCAGAATAATTTTTCCCTTAAATCACAAGCATGTAGTGAAGGCAGAAATTTGCTGGGTCGCATAGAAAATGTAATTTCTATACCACAGCAGTCGTGTAGCGCCTTTCACAAGGGATCTGCTACCGAGAGATGATCCAAATACATTTAAGCTGTTGTTAGTGCTACTTACCTGTTATGTTATAGCGCCTTTAAAATGTACTTTACCTGAAAGCACTCCAATACTGCTCAATGTATCTTTACTTCTTACAGGAGGTGGATGCTGTACAGTCTATGTCTATGCTTTTACTGGAATCATTAGGCAGGTTTTTTTGATTTGGGTGTTCTGAGCACTGAAATCTGCATCTCCTTTGGTCCTCATTATCAGCTCTCTTATCTCTCTTTGCAGTGGAAAATCATCACCCCTACTTAGGAGGCAATGGATTGGTTTAGAAATGTGACACTCAGTGATTGTGTCTAATTGTTCCCACCTGGCTTTAAACAAAATTCACTCATGGCTGGCTCCAGACTTATATACTGTATTATACATCTGGCTTTAGTGAGTCTAGGAGTGTTTGGAGAATGTGAGTATTGAAGTCAGGTGGAGAACTTTGTTTCATGGAGGAGTAAGAATTATCAGCAACTTAACATCTATCTATCTATCTATCTATCTAACCATAAGGACTGATGTATAGAGTGCATTTATGCACTGCGGGATAGTGAAGCTTCTGCTTGTATTTATAGTGGATGGAAGTCACAGTGACGTGACTAATCTTGTGAGAACATGATGATGCACAAATAACATGGTGTCAAGTATATAAAAAAAGACTGATGGCAGTGAAAAACAACACCTATAAAGTGAAGCCAGAAGTAAAAGCTAACTTTAAAAACAATCTTTCCATATATTACAACCCCAAAATAGACAAAAATGTATAAAAATAAACAAATACTACATCAGAAAATACACTGTCTACATTAAGGTATATTATATTGCGCATTCTGTTGCAGTTTTCATTCTTTTTAATAAAACAAAACGTGCTCATTTTATACTCTTAAATTAGTAAGGATATCGGCCTTGGATAATTTCATTTCCTTTGTTATAAATATTAATTTATATGCTATTTTAAACTTTGACTTCACAATACATTGGCTGTTATAACAGGTACCATATGCTGAAAAAGGTCTGACTGCAAAAAAATGTATAATAATTGCAATTTTAATAGCAGTAATACTAATAATTTTAATTCCACTACCACTGTTATTACTAATAATAATAATAAGAAGAAACTTTTGAAAAATATACTTATACAAAGTACAAATAAATTACTTGACTAAACAAAGAAGAAAGAAAAGATAAAAATCAAGGAACCTTAAAGCTGCTACATAAAGTCCATAATCTAAAAGTACAAACAAAAAATAAAAAGCAAAAGCAACAAATGTCAGAAAGAGCAACGAGAAACCTAACGGGGAACAAATGTAAAATCTGAACCAATGCCAGAGCAGTTAATTAGTAGATGAGATTTCCTAAAAAGGTAAATATAAACAAAATCACCGTCCGTAATCTAATCGGGGTCCCAAGTCCAATATCATCAAACACATTTAGAGAATTAATATTATTAACAGAAGACATGGAAGACCAACTAGAACTGGCAGGAGAATCTAACTGAAAATTAAGATTAAAAATAATAGGAGAGTCAAAGTTAACAAAAATAAAACAGATATTACAATAAAAGAATTAAATAAAACACAAAAAATCAACCCTTAAAGATGACAAAAACAGAAGATAACATTAGCTGTCTCTACAACCATTCTTTTCTTTTTGATGCCAACTGGTCTTTTGTAAATGGAATCACAATCTACAGAATTCTAACTAAAAACCTCCCAGCAGCTAAAAAAATTTGCATCTCTAATATTAGATTTCCATTGTCAAATATGTGGGCCACGTACATTATTTATGGAGAAGGTTTTCAAAGGAATATTCCATCTAAAAATGACATTTTGTTGTATGTTACTTACCTTATGTACTTTGCAGTGGTGACGAGCAGAATTCTTAACCTCTGGTTTCATGCAGAATGGAGAGAAAAAAGGTTATGATATAACAGAACTTAATGGTGGCCAGTGCTGTATGACGGCAAACAATGTGAAAAATATCCATGGCAAAAAGAAAAAAAATGTCATGTTCTCGTGTCACATAAAGCACATGTCAGTTACGCAGACACTAGCTCAAAACATGCAGAACACCTGCTTTTTGGCAAAATACTGGTTAAATGGTGACTTCCTGAATAACCAGCTAGTACAGAAACAGTAAACCCAAAGACTCATGGGAGTCACGTTTTGAATTGAAGACAGGACTGTTTATCAATAAATTATGGGGAGATGAAAGTGAAAAAGGAAAGCTCATGTGTCTTTATGTTTACTGTTTACATACTAGCTGGCAATTAAACTATTCACAATATTTTAGCGAAAAAAAACAGGTGCTTTGAGCTAGGACAGAAGATGTGTATGAAGCAATACGATCATAATGTGAAATTTTCTTTCATGGATATTTTCACACCTTGTGACCACTGGGTTCTGTTATGTGATAGACTTTTTTCTCTTTGTTTTCCACGTGTGATTACATTTTTTTCTCAGCCACCACTATAAAATACATGGGTAAAGTAACATTTAAAAAATACTGTATATAACTTCTGGGTGAAGTATTCATTTAAGTGTACACCAGGCAAGGGTTTAAGAGCTGCACAGATTACTGATTTCCAATTTTTGCCATCAGACAGTAACACCTTATCCATGAAGGAAAAGCCTGACTCTGCCTCTTCCAGTCTTGCTAGCTTAAGGATAACCTGACAAACAGACATCATCATTTGTCAACCAGCAGTAGTAGAAGACACTTCTCTGTATTTAACAAATTGTTTTTTCTATTTACCACCTCAGGCCTAAAGGCTCTTAAGCTGGCACTTTCATACTTGAAACCCCAACTGTTTTTTCATGTGTTCTGCTCTTTTCTTTACACTCTGTGTTGTTAGACACAACACTAAAGTGTTTAACTGCTGCCTCAAGCTATAATGGGCTGGGATCAAATCTCCACATAGTCACTGTCTGAGATGGGTTTTGCTATACAGTATGTGCATAATATATAGTATATAAATATGAGTGTGTGTGAGTGTACTCGATAAAGAACCACTCGCTTTATATCTAATGCTGGTATGATAGGCTCCAACCCCCCAGCGACACAACATGAAATATATTCAGGAAACACATGAATAAGTCATCTGCTTTCTAATACCATTATCCAGCCAAAACCAGTTTGGTTTCTTTTACATTTTTTATCTCCACATGCTGATTGTTAACTTTGATGTCACTTGCTTATTCTCAATCATTTTCTTAGTTTCATTAATATTTCCATTACTCTGCACAGCTCTAAGACCAGGACTGCACAAAATGCTCTTGATGTGTTTTTACTTGTTCATTACAGAGGCTGAACATAATACCCTTTGCCAAAAGATGAAAAGATGTACTGTGCTGGAAATGAAGGGTATGAAGCCAAGTCCTCAGTAGTAGTATTAAGGCAGGGTGTTTCTGTCAAAATGTCAATCAAAGATGATTGATGACATGATGGCCCTATATGAAATTCATTTGGGTATCCAGGTCACTTTCCACAGTGCTTACAAGGTCGCTGGAAGCCGGGGCTTTGTGTTGCAATTGAGCCATTTGTTGTCGAGGTACCCACATGTGTCCACAGTGTTAACCAGTCACAGTACATTATGTTCAAAATTCACCTATTGTTTTTCAGAAGAAATTGGACAAGTGGGGGTTTAGAGCATGATCGTGATTGAGAGAATAAAACTGAAAAAAGCTAACTTTTACAAGTACCATAAATTTATACCCAATGTCCCATATATTTGTCTCTGGTCCCATGACCTGGAACCCCTGCAGATTTTATTTTGTCTCCAGCCGTCTTTGAGATTTTTGTTTTTTTTCTGTCCACCCTGGCCATCGGACCTTACTCCTTTTCTATGTTAACTAATGTTGTCTAATTTTAATTTCTTATTTTGTCTTTTATTTTCTTTTTTTCATTATGTAAAGCACTTTGAGCTACTTTTTGTATGAAAATGTGCTATATAAATAAATGTTGTTGTTGTTGTTGTTGTTGTAATAGAAACCACAGCATAGAGAGAAGTGTGCGCATTGCAACAGGTACACATGCCATAAATGTAGGAAGGACATTCCTTGCGTGTTGTAAACTGTTAACATTTGAATTTGATGATTGCATATAGCGCTGAACTGACCTCATAAAAGGTCATAAAATGAATAATTCCAAATATCATATATACCTTCGTCTCTGGTTTTTTTTGACATCATAAACCATAAGGTGCATACTAATTCTGCATGAGCAGGAACAATCAATAAAATTGAATAAAAAAAAATAAAGTGACGGTGAGATGCAAATCCTGGGTCTGCTGTTATTCTCAATCTACATGCTTCCGTTAGGTCAGATTATCTCAGGGCACAACGTGAGCTACCACAGCTATGCTGATGACACACAGCTCTACTTATCAATAGCACCTGATGACCCCGATTCTATTGATTCACTAACACAATGTCTGACTTGTATCTGAGAATGGATGAATAGTACCTTTCTCAAGTTAAATAAAGAGAAAACTGAAATCTTAGTGATTGGCAATAATGGATACAATGAGACTATTAGAAATAAACTGAATACATTAGAATTAAAAGTCAAGACGGAGGTAAAAAGCTTAGGGGTAACTGTTGACTGTAATCTGAATTTTAAATCGCATATTAGTCAGATCACTAGGACAGCATTTTTTCACTTAAGAAACATAGCTAAAGTTAGACCTCTTATATCACTGAAAGATGCTGAGAAATTAGTTCACGCGTTTGTTTTCAGTCGACTAGATTACTGTAACGCACTCCTCTCAGGACTACCCAAGAAAAGGCATAAATCGTTTGCAACTTGTGCGGATGGAGCTGCTAGAATCCTAACTAGGAAAAGAAAATCTGAGCACATTTCTCCAGTTTTGATGTCACTACACTAGTTACCTGTGTCATTCAGGATTGACTTTTAAATTCTGCTTTTGGTTTATAAAGCCTTAAATAATCTCGCCCCATCTTATTTATCAGAATGTCTGACACCTTATATTCCAAATCGTAACCTCAGATACTCAAATGATTGTCTCCTTAGAATTCCAAGAACAAAACTTAAAAGAAGTGGTGAGGCGGCCTTCTGCTGCTATGCACCTAAAATTTGGAATAGCCTGCCATTCATCAGGCAAATACAGTGGAGCACTTTAAAATACTAATATTTTAATACTGCTGAAAACATATTACTTTAACATGGCCTTTTTATAACTTCACTTTAACTTAATCCTGATACTCTGTATGTTCAATTCATGGTGGTTCGAAAATCCGTACTGACCCCTACGCTCTCTTCTGTTTCTTTTTCCGGTTTCTTTGTGGTGGTGCACCTACTCAAAGCATCATGATACTCCAACAATGATGGATGGATTAAAAGCCAGAAGTCTACGTGACCATCATCATCATCAAGTCCTTCCGTTAGAACCCCAAATCCAAAGAGGACTGTTTCATTTATGTTAGGTAGAATGCCCAGAGGGGACTGGGCAGTCTAATGGTCTGAAATCCCTATAGATTTTATTTATTTTTTTCTCCAGCCGTCTGGAGTTTTTTCTGTCCATCCTCGCCATTAGACCTTACTCTTATTCTATGTTAATTAATGTTGACTTATTTTATTTTCTTACTGTGTCTTTTATTTTTTTATTCTTCATTATGTAAAGCACTTTGAGCTACTTTTTGTATGAAAATGTGCTATATAAATAAATGTTGTTGTTGTTGTTGTTGTTTACGCCTGCATTTTGTAACATTTATTACTAAAATATGAAAAAGTTTCTGTTTTAACAATGTGTTTACACAGATTACTGTAGTAACGGAACACACATAAAATGCAATCGTTCCAAATAACGATCTATAATTTCCACTGTAAAACTCTAGCACTTCACTCCCAGATAATCAAACAAGGCATGAGCTGGGAGAAGTTTGTGAAAATTCTGCGACGGTGGGGGGATGGAATAGCAGGCTGCTTGCTGCTTGTCTTAATCGGCACATTTACAGGACAAAAGACGCTGACGGAGAGGTGCAAATGGATTTAAGGTGGGCTAGATCTACAAGGTTTCCAGCGACCTTTTAAGCGCTATGGAAAGTGAACTGGATAACCAAATGAAATTCATACTTGAATGCAGTGACTTGACCACTGATGCAAAAGTAAAACTTTATATGACCATCTTGCAAAGATACCTTACATTTGTGAAAAAAGCGGATAAAGAAACTGGCACAAAAGTGACACAGAATCCGCTTTTCTTCAGTCAGTCAGAAAAATTTATGGATAAAAACTTTTTAAAATCTAAAGACGTAAATAAAAACAGACAGCCTGGTCGAGACAAAAACTAATTGATTGGAATGCCTATTTCGGTAACAGAAAAAAATAATATTGCTTGCTTCATTGTATTTGTACATTAATCATTATACTTGTAGATAGATAGATAGATAGATAGATAGATGTAAATATAAAATGCTACAACTTATATTTTACACACACGAGCATGCTCACATGCCTAAACACAGAGAGATGTTACTGAGCATAATAATTAATAATAACCTATGCTCAATGTCATTTTGGATTTTAAATCCCCAGCCCCACTCGTTTTAAACAGATATCATTTTTTAAAAAGGGAGTTACTGGTTTCCGAGTAATAGATCGGAGAATCAACTTGGAAATATTGACCTAAGGATAAAATATAAGAATTCAGCAATATGTTTTTTAAACCATACTCGTTTGACGCGTATAATAATCAATAATATGCCATATCTTGACTGCCGTGACTCTCGGGAGAATAGACTGTATTAACAATAATTCTATTTCATTTAGTCCTTTCCATAAAAAATAAATACATAGAAAACTTTGTTCTAATAAGATATTGAAGACGCACCATTTTGTCTTTCGATAAGATTCGGAGTCCTCTTTCAGTATTAACAGCAAGCTGTGTAATGGACCGGCCTGAATGATCTATACTAATAAAAGGCAAAGCCCTGACTCACTCACTCACTCACTCACTCACTCACTCACTCATCACTAATTCTCCAACTTCCCATGTGGGTGGAAGGCTGAAATTTGGCAGGTTCATTCCTTACAGCTTCCTTACAAAAGTGGGGCAGGTTTTATATCGAAATTCTACGCATAATGGTCATAACTGGAAGCAGTTTTTCCCCATTTACTGTAATGGAGATGAGCTTCAACGCCGTGGGGGCGGAGTTTCGTGTGACATCATCACGCCTCCCGTAATCACGCAGTACATAGAAAACCAGGAAGACCTCAAAAAAGCGCTCAAGAAAACATGCATTATATAATTGAGAAGGCAGCGAAACAATAAGAAGCGAGCGAGTGACATATACAACCATATTCATGAGTTCTGCTACTTGAAACAAAGCACGATGTAAACCTACACTTTAAATTAAGTTCATAGACAGGCTGCCGCTGGCGTTTGTAATTTAGTGCCTGCCCATATAAGGCCGTCCGTCAGCGGCAATCCAATAGCAAACACCCACTAAATATTCACGGGTTAAGGACTGTGCTTATGCAGAGGAAGATGAGATGGTCAGGGTGATGTTTGACACAAACTCAGTGAAACTGCGAGAGAAAGTTTTAAGTGCCAGGACTAAGGTAACATTAAATAAAGCTATGGACACAGCACGAGATGGCACCAGCACAGCTGGGAAACTTCGATGCATGTACACCGAGCGGCTCACGTGAACTGACGCAGTGCACAGATAAAAAGCAACAGTTCCAAAGAGCACTGAACAAAAACCGAATTACACAATTGAAAAGGCAGCAAAAAATATGAAGCGTCTGATACATACAAGCATATTCATAAATCCAAAACAAAGCACACGTTGGAAAAAGTCAATGTCCGCTAAAGGAAGACAGTGTAAAAAACCCGTGCATGCAGTGTGTCAGGTCTCAGATAAAGAAGAAGACGAGCTGTTTATTGATGCAGTAAGAAACGAATCGATGAATGAAACCTTTCATCTTTACAACGATTGACAAACACAGAATGTAACTTGAACACAACACATCCTACAAATACGAACCTGATTGAAAGAAATAATGATAATCAAATCCTTGATGACAGCAACACTCAGTAACACTCACAAAACAAATACTGTATATTGACAGTCATGTTACGTTATTTTTAAAATGTTCCCTTTTCTTTTTCATAGCTTTTTAACACACTACTTCTCCGCTGCGATACGCGGGTATATATATATATATGTATATATATATATCCCGCTCTACATACTCGAATAATGGATACTTTATTCTCCATCAATGATTGTTTTGGTAAAGCCATACTCAGTGTATTCATTAGATGAGCGGTAAAAAGTAAGAGCGAGGAAGGATGACTTATTGAGGCATGCAGGCTGTAGTGGCGTCAACTCTATCTGAATTGCGATCACATTTGAAAAATATATCTTTTCAAGTTCTATTTAGTCCATATGTGTCAAACTCAAGGGCCGGATGTGGCGTGTAATTATATCCGGCCCGCGAGATCATTTTATATACTGTATTATTGTTATTAAAGCCCGGGAATATGAAGCGCTGGTAACACAATAAACTACAGATCCCATAATGCAGCGCTTCAGCTGCCTTGCCGAACACTTACCGCGTTAATCAAGTCTACCTTATGATGCTGCAAGTTATTGCGAAGGTAGCTCACACGATGCTGAAGAGAAAAGTTGATTCTGAAAATAGAGCCTTTAAAAACCGATGGGAGGCTGAGTATATGTTTACTGAACCCGTGTGTCTCATTTGTGGAGCTATTGTGGCTGTAATTACAGAATTTAATCTAAGACGGCACTATGAGACAAAACATCAGGGTAACCTGAATGCAATGCAGAAGATACAGAAAGCAGCATAATTAAATAAGAATCTGACACTTCAGCGGACGTTTTAACCCGTGCACAATCACAAAGTGATTTCAAGTGAAGCTGCTTTTATGGGAGACACAAATGCACCAGTGCAATTTGCCCCACTTTCCCTGTTGCCAAGTAATGTTAAACCAAGTCGTCACTACGGTGTTCCCAAATCACGCACTTTGCTGATAAACTGAGCGCACTGAGTTTGCGGCGCTTTGGTGACTTTGAAGAACAAAAAGTCCGTCTACATGCGGCTCGAACCTTGTGCATGTTTGGTAGCACATATCTGTGTGAGAAGCTCTTCTCAGTGATAAAGACTAACAAAACAGCACACAGGAGTCGCCTCACTGATGAGCACCTGCAATCCATCCTGAGAATCTCCACAACACAGAACCTCACACCAAACATAAACGAACCTGTTGCCAAAAAAAGATGCCAGGCGTCCAGCTCTAAAATGACATATGAGCAAAGACAACTGAATGATTTGATTTGTTATTGCTGAAAGGAACACATTTTATTTATATTTCCAGGTTTTGTTATGCAGCATGTTCATATTTGAATTTGTATAATTTTGACAGGATATATTTTTATGGAGAGCAAAATCTTTTAGGATATTTAAAATCTAAGTTTATTTTTTATATAAAATTACATAAGAGTAAAGAAATGTGAATGTTTGTTCTTTTAACATTCACTTTATTTCTAACTTGTATAATTTAGACAGGATATATTTTTATGGAGAGCAAAATATTATAAGTTGTTTAAGGTTTGAGTTGATTTATTCACGAATAATATTCATGTCTGTTTTTACCATTCCTACCAAAGATATTTCTGTCGACTAAATAAAAATTCCTTCTATTTAAAATTTAAATAGAACTTGAACAAATACGATAGTTCATAATATCCACGCAGACTTGCACGTAAGAGCGGGAGTTATTCGTTTTAACAAGCAGCGTATTGCACTGATACGAAATAGCTGTGTGTGTATATATGTAGATATGTATGTATATGTATATATATGTTTATATATGTGTGTGTGTATGTATATATATATATGTATTTGTGTGTATTTATGTGTGTGTATGTATATATGTATGTGTGTATGTATTTATGTGTGTGTGTATATGTATGTGTATATATGTAGATATATATATGTATGTATATATGTGTATATGTATAGATATATATATATATATATATATGTTTATGTGTGTGTGTGTAAATATATATATATATATATATATATATGACAACAACACTCATCACTCACAACAGTGACAAAACAATTACATTGACAATCATGTTACGTTATTTTCAAAATGTTTCCTTTTCTTTTTCATTGCTTCTTTAACACACTACTTCTCCGCTGCGAAGCGCGGGTATTTTGCTAGTTATTTATATATACCGAAAATAACGGTATTTTTTAAAAGCAGTCTTTATAATAAGGTGAGTGAGTTCTTTAAGCAGGTGTGTGCCCTTTGACCCATTTTAAGACTGCTTTACATTTACAACAGGAAGATATGAACTTATGTTAAAAGACCTATGTGTGAATTTGTTCTTGTGTTAGCTGTCCAAGTATGAAGATGAGTCTCCACCTGTTTTTGAAGGAGCTGAAAAAATGATTGCAGTTTTCACAGAGTGGCAAAGAGTGCTTTCAACAGCTTCTTCTACCACCAGAATGGCTGAGTAATTAAGGCGTTGGACTTAAGATCCAATGGGCAAATGCTCGCTTATGTTCAAACCCCACTTCTGGTAGCTTGTTATTCAAGTGTGCCCGTTCACTCTGAGTCTGGGTACAGCCCTCACCTTTCGAAAGTTAAGCGAATTGCTTTTGCAATGTGGATCCTTAGCTCAGCTGAAAATACATACATAAATGTACTTGATTATTTAAAATGTGGGGTATTTGAAAGAAAAGGGTTTGTTTTAGATAGATAGATTTTTATACATATCAAACATGATTTAAAAGGGAATTGCTGTATACTATTTATCTCTCTGTGGTTTTCTAAAAGGCGTATATCAAACTAGTTATCTCGGGCTTTACACGCAATGCCTAAAATCCTTTACCTTAAAAGTTAAAAACCACATGTTTTCTCATGGAAGGAGGTGCTGCGCATGCTCATACGTGCACACCCGCGCGCAGGGCCTGTCAGCTTGCCTTTCTGTGAGATGAGACACCTGTTTCATTCGAAACTGTGGCTGGAAGCTCGCATTTCTACAAGAGGATTTTCTGTGCAATGGGAAAGGCTGTTTCATTCGAATTGTGGCTTACAGATAGCAATTAAAAGCGGTTTGCAAAGGTTAGATAGATAGATAGATAGATAGATAGATAGATAGATAGATAGATAGATAGATAGATAGATAGATAGATAGATAGATAGATATTTTAATCTCATGATAATATTAAGGATTCTGAGTTGGTTTGTCGTGTGGTAGGTGCGGCAATGCACTGTATCAGTATGTGCTCCTAACCTCATCCTCATCATCATAATATTAAAATAATAGATAAATGCAGTGGCTTGCTATCAGGGACACCTGGACAGGTAGGTATGGGCAGAAACATGAACAGAACGGTGGGCAATGCAGAGGCAGCATCCATCAAACTGCTCTTGACACAAATCCTGACCAATTTAGGTGGAGAGGGTGGGATTAAGGTGGGGTATAGGCGGGGTTAGGGAGGGGACAGGCTGTAATTCACCAATCAATAAACAGGGTGCATCATTTAAATCCACCAATCAGAGGAAAGGGGTGGGGCCATCATGTCATTTGATTGACATTTTGACAGAAACACCCTGCCTTAATATTACGCTCAGTCATTTTCTAAATCGCTTAGTCCTGAACAGGGTGGTGTGGTGAGTTGGAGCCTATACCAACCAGTGTAGGGTGCAAGGCAGGAGCAAAACCTGAACAGGGTGCCAGTCCATCCCAGTGAAGCCAAGTCATGAAGTTGGAAATGCGGACGTGCAAGAATGAGCTTCACCCTTAAGGTTCAAGGAGAGTATAAGGGAATATGAAGAGAAAATGGTTAACCTGAGGAAGACTCTGATCATTTTGGTAACTTGATTATTGATATTGTTAAAAGTAAGAGTAGGTCAGGCTACAATGTGCCTTGGCTTTAAACATGGGTCACTCTTGATGCTGTTACAAAAGTCTTGGAGGGTAGAGAATTGTTTGAATACTTTCATTGGATGTTTTAGTCTATTTAAGATGTTTTTTCAATAACACTTTATTATGCAAGTTACCTGTTTTGTTTTGGGACACTTTTTTATGAAACTGTCAGACATTAAAGGAAGATTAATTCCTGCTTTTTATGTGGAGTTAGTACTGACTTGGTACCGCTGCATCAAGTTGGTTGTGACATCAAAACCACAGCTTTGTGCCATAATACCAGTGAAAAGCCTATATGCAATAGTTTACTTGTTGGTATGATGTATTTAGTGAATTGTTTTAGTGTGGATTTGGTTTGCTCATAGCAAAACCTGCAAAATAGAGCTTAAAATGTACAGTAAATGTACTGTAAGCAGAAGGGCAATATTCATTAACAATGTTCAATATAACTCCTACCATATCATCTGGAAGGGCCAGTGACATGTCTACCTCTGAACATCAGTATGGTCTGTCTATAACTGAAGACCAAGTAAGGAGACAACTGAGAAAGCTACACACCGGAAAAGTTGCGGGACCAGATGGATTCAGTCCTTGAGTTCTTAAGGCCTGTTATGACCAACGTTGTTGTATCCTCTGTCAACTGTTCAGTCTGTCCCTAAGGCTCTAGAAAGGGCAGCTGCTATGGATAATATCCTAACTCTCCACCTGTGATTATAGACCAGTGGTAGTAACATCTAACATCATGAATTCCTTTGAATGACTGGTCCTGGGCTATTTGAGTCTTCTTGTATTAGACCACCTGGACGTACTACAGTTTGTGAATTAGACAAATATTGGAGTGGAGGATGCAGTTATCTATCCATTCCATTAGGGTCATTCTCACCTTGACAAAGCTGGCAACACTGTGATGATTATGATTTTTGATTTCTCCTATGCCTTCAGTACTATCCAGCCATCTCTATTAAGGGGTAAGCACAGAGATTTGCAGGTGGGTGAGCATATGGTTGCCTTGGGTAATGGAATATCTGTGAGACTCAAGGACTGTGTTTCTGATTCTAATGTGAGCAACACTGGAGCACCACAAGGAACAGTCCTGTCTACTTTTTCTTTACTCTGTACACCTCATTAGAATATTAAAACATGAGAACAATCTAGACAAGAACAGGCCATTCAGCCCAGCAAAGTTCTCCATTTCTATCCACTTGATTTTTCTAAAAAACTTCAAGTCTAGTTTTAAAAGTCCCCAAAGTCCCACTGTCTACCACACTACTTGGTAGCTTATTCCATGGTCTATGGTTCTCTATGTAAAGAAAAACTTACTAATGTTTGTGTGAATTTTACCCATAACAAGTTTCCAACTCTGTCCCTGCGTTCTTGATGAACTAATTTTAAAATAACAGCTTTGATCCACTGCACTATTTCCTTTCATAAATGTAAACACTTCAGTCATGTCTCCTATTAATCTTCTTTTGCTTAAACTGAAAAGGCACAGCTATTTGAACCTTTCCTTGTAAATTCATCCCCTGTAGCCCTGGAATCAGCCTAGTCACTCTTCCTTGGACGTTTTCCAGTACTGCTATGTCTTTTTTGAAACCTGGATACCAAAATTGAACACAGTACTCCAGATGAAGCATCACCAGTGCATTATATAGTTTGAGAATAACCTCCTTAAACTTTTACTCTACACATCATGCTAAATTAATTAACATCTTGTTAGCCCTTCTTAAAGGCTTTTGAACACTGTCCCGCAGTTGATAGTGTCAAGTCCACAAGGACTCCTAAATCCCTCTCATAAGGCATACTTATGAGTGTATTCAAACCTAATATTTTTACTTCCTACATGTAATATTTACATTTACTGATGTTAAACTTCTTTTGCCACAAATCTTTCCAAGCCTGTATGCTGTCCAAGTCCCTTTGTAATGATTTAATGGATTTCAGCTTATCTGCCAAACCACCTATCTTGATATCATCTGCAAAGTTAACCAGCTTGTTACTTACATTTCTATCAAAATCTTTTATATATACCTGTATTAAAAATAGCAGTGACCCTAGCACTGACCCCTGAGGTACTCAACTCTTACCATCAGCTAATTCTAATCAGGTTCCTCGCACTTCCTTTCTGCTTCATGAGAGTGAGTCAATTTTGCACCCATCCACACTCTGAACTCCCACTTCTTTTAGTCTGACCTTTTCAAATGCTTTCTGAAAGCCCAGATAAGTAATATCATATGCTACACTTTGATTGTATCGTTTTGTTGCTTCCTCATAGAATTCTTGCATGTTGGTGATGAAACATGACCTCCCTCTTCTGAACCCATGCTGACTGTTCAGTAAAGCTCCCGTTCTTGCTATGTGTTGCTTATTCATATCCTTAATAATTTTTCCAGTAATTCATTTGTGATGCACGTTAAGCTTACTGGCCTGTAGTTGCTTGGATCTGCCCATCACCCTTTTTATATAACAGGTGTAATACACAAGACAAAAAACACGTTACAAGATTTGGGGTTTCAGCCCCGTATACTGTAACCAAAATTGAGACCAGTCAGTCATTTAGAAACGTTAGAAAGCAAAAGACAATGAGGGGAGAAAGGAGGGACTTTTTATGGAGGCGGACCGGAGATTGATGTGAAGGATGCTGGGTATTCGTGATGGATTCTGGGAAATTATGTCATCAAGGGTCGTCAGAGGGGATAAATAGACCCGGAAGTGCGTGCTTCCTGTAGCCGTCATGGCGTTTGTTTATATCTGTGAGGCCTCGGGCTTTCTGAAGGAGAAAGGAAAGACAAGTTAGTACCCTGTCGTTGACCCCTCGCGGTACGTTTTCCATAGCAACCCGGGTCAGTCCGCCGTTCCCCAAATACTCGTGCGTGACACAGGATAAAATTTGCCATTTTGTAGTCCTTCAGAATTTCCCCAGTGCACAGTGATTTCCTAAAAATATGCATCAAGGGTTTATATATGTACTCGCTAACCTCCTTTGGAACTCAAGGGTAAAAATTGTCTGGTCCTGGTGATTGGTTTAATTTTGGCCTATTTAATCTAAGCAGTACTTCTCCCTCAACAATTTCCAAAACAGTCAGTACCTTCTTAGTAGTCCCTTTTACCCGGGGGAGGTTTGTCACTTCTTCACAGTTGAAGACCTCAGAAGAATGTGAGATTAGAGCATCTGCTATTTTTTAATTCCCCTTTACTAATCCTGATGCACTTCACCTTCTCATTGACTGTTTTGTTCCTACTAAAATGCTAAAAGAATCTCTTTGGGTCATCTTTTGCCTTATCTGCTATATTCCTCATCAGCTGCCTTCTATCCTCCATAATATCCTTTGTCACAATAATCACAAAAAGACATCAAAGAAAGGTTTGGGGCAGCCACCTGTATATTATGTCCTGGCTGCAAAAAGTTAATATATTGCACAGATCTTTACAGATTGGAGTCAACAACTGAACTGTTGGTATGGAGACAAGATGGCCGCTTTAAAGGAAATGATATCATTGGGGCCAGGACCAGAAGTGACATCAACTTTCCCGAAAATGGTCTTCAAGGGATCAAGGAAGACAGTTAGTGCACCCCACCTCCCCCTGGTCAGATGTGGAATTACCATTATTCAGGCCCTTTCGTTGTCTCCTACTCACACGTGTTTGACACCTTCTTAATGGTTTCCCTCATGTTTTCATACACCCTATGACTCACATTGGAGTTATTAAAAAAATATTAATGGAGGACATGCAGGTGATGGTGTAACAGAACAAGATACAGAGGACAGAAAGATATGGAAGAAGATGATCCACTGTGGCGACCCCTAACGGGAGCAGCCAAAAGAAGAAGAAGACCTGTCCTTCATCATATATCAAACATGTTCCACTGCTCCTCAATTGTCTCCATACTTAAAAGCTTATCCCAGTCTGTCCTCCTTAGGCTTTGCCACACCTGCTCAAAATTTGGCCGCACTAAAGTTAAACTTAGCTGTTTTAGTCTTAGCATCCGCACTCTTACAAAACACTGAGCACTATATTTTATTATTGTCACTTGACTATAATGGTTCAGTCACCTCTACACCTTTAATTCTGTCCTGATTATTACAAAATACTAAATCCAGACATACTTCACTCTGTGTTGCTGTTTTAACACACTGTGTTAAAAAACTGATTAAAGTGATCCCTCGCTATATCGCGCTTTGACTTTCGCAGCTTCACTCCATCGCGGATTTTAAATGTAAGCATATCTAAATATATATCACGGAGTTTTCGCTGGTTCACGGATTTCTGCAGATAATGGGTCTTTTAATTTATGGTACATGCTTCCTCAATTTGTTTGCCCTGTTGATTTCATACAAGGGACGCTATTGGCAGATGGCTGAGAAGCTACCCAATCAGAGCACGTATTACATATTAAATAAAACTCCTCAATGATATACGATTTGCTTCCCGCGCGGTGCTTGATTGTTTGCTTTTCTCTGTCTCTCTCACTCTCTCTGACATTCTCTGTGCCTGACGGAGGGAGTGTGAGCAGAAGGGCTGTTTGCACAGAGGCTGTTTGCCTTGAGGATACGGACACTCCTCTAAAAAATGCCGCTTTATCGCGGTGCTTCGACATACTTAAAAGCCCAAAAGCACGTATTGATTTTTTGATTGTTTTTTTTTGTCTCTCGCTCTCTCTCTCTCTCTGACATTCTCTGCTCCTGACACGCATTCTTTGAAGAGGAAGATATATTTGCATTCTTTTAATTGTGAGAAAGAACTGTCATCTCTGTCTTGTTATTGGAGCACAGTTTAAACTTTTGACTAAAGGGTGATATTTCATGTCTAGAGGGCTCTAATAATGTTAACAGCGTAGGAGAGTTTATAAGGGCTTAAAATATATAAAAATAACCATATAAACATATGGTTTCTACATCTATCACGGGGGGTTCTGGAATGCAACCCCTACGATCGAGGAGGGATTACTGTAACTGAAATTAGTCACTGATTACGTCTAAATACTCTGCTCTTGTGTTCCACTATTTGCAAGGTGTGTCCATTTAATATTTGGGTAGTTAAATTTCCCATGAATATAATACACCCCTGTGAACTTGCCTTTTTAATATTACCAAAAAGATGTGTTTTGAAATTACTGTCTGCATTGGGCAGTCTATAACACACTCCTAAAATAAAGCTTCTTCTTCTATATCAACAAAATTTCGACGTCTGCATGGAAAAAATTAAACAAGACTTGCATAGATGGTCAACCCTTCATCTCACACTAGCTGGAAGAATTAACACTGTTAAGATGAATATTCTTCCTAAGCTCCTTTTTTATTTCAAAACATCCCAATATACATTAATAAATCATTCTTTAAGCAATTAGATTCAACAATAACCTCATTTATTTGGAATTCAAAACATCCACGCATCAAAAGAGCGACCCTACAAAGACAAAAGGCAGAAGGTGGCATGGCTCTACCTAACTTCCAGTTTTATTACTGGGCGCAAATATACAGTTGATAAGAACCTGGACACAAATAGAAGAACATACACAGGCATGGACCGCAATAGAAGTAAAATCCTGCAGTACTTCTTTGTATTCCCTGCTCTGTGCTCCAATAAACACACGTTATCGGCAATACACTAATAACCCAATTGTGCTCCACTCACTTAGAATCTGGAACCAATGTAGAAAGCATTTTAAGACGGAGAGGCTTCTTTCTGTGGCACCCCTGCAAGAAAACCACCTCTTTCAACCCTCACAAACATATGCAGTTTTCAATATCTGGAAAAAATTAGGAATTAACTTGCTTAGAGATCTTTATATAGACAACGTCTTTGCATCCTATGAACAATTACATTCCAAATTTAACATTCCAGCTACACATTTCTTTCACTATCTTCAAATCAGGAACTTTGTTAAACAGAACCTTCCAGATTTTCCTCATCTTGCACCCTCATCCACGCTGGAAAAAATATTGCTCAATTTTAAGGAATTAGACTCCATCTCTACAATATATAAAATCATTTTACAATCCCTTCCTTTCAAAGATCCAAGAGGACACTGGGAAAAAGATCTCTCAATCAATATATCAGAAAAGGAGTGGAAAGTAGCAATGCAGAGAATTCACTCGAGCTCCATATGTGTAAAGCATACAATTATACAACTCAAAATTATATATCGAGCACATCTGTCTCGACTAAAACTCTCCAAAATGTTTCCAGGGCATGATCCAACCTGAAGCGTTGCAACCAAGCCCCAGCCTCACTAGGTCACATGTTCTGGGCCTGCACCAAATTAACATCATTCTGGACAAAAATTTTTAATTACCTCTCAGACAGCCTTGGATTCACAATCCCTCCTAACCCATTAACAGCTGTGTTTGGGGTTCTTCCAGAGGGTCTTAAAGTGGAGAAAGACAAACAAATTGTGATTGCATTCACTACACTGTTGGCATGCAGACTTATTCTGATAAACTGGAAGAACCCAAACTCTCCTCTTTTAAGTTAGTGGGAAACTGATGTGTTATATTATTTAAAATTGAAAAAAATCAAATACTCAGTTAGAGGATCTGTGCAGACTTTTTTCAAAACATGGCAGGATCTAATCAGTAATATTTTAAAATAAGTTTATAAAGCACAGAGAATTTATTAATTTAGGTATTTTTACAAGCCTTAAATTTTACACCGTTTGGCTTGCTCTCTCTCTCAGGGGTGGGGATCGATCTGTTCTTAACTCAATTCTTTTTTTTTGTATAAACTTGATTGCTATGTATGGATTGTAATAAAATTAATAAAAAATAAATAAATAAATAAAATAAAGCTTCTTCCCCTAATGCTTTCCAGATGAAACCACATGTCCTCACTAAGATGGGACTCAATGACCAACTGAATAGGACATGCATTTAAATTTTATTGACATAAACAGCAACATGACCTCCTTTTCTGTTCTGTCTATCCTTCCTGAAAAATATGTATTCCTCTATATTATACTCATCCCCATCTTTGTTATTTGGCCAGGTTTTTGTTATTGCTATAATATCATAATTATGCTCCTCTACATAGGACTCCAGCTCACTTGTTTTATTTTCGACACTTCTATCATTAAGGCAAGCTATTTTTAATATGTCACTCATATTACTTTTGTATTTAATCATTGGGTTAGAATTTACATTACTATGCATTTTTATTTCTACACTACTGTTTATTCCTCCATGTGCAGTTTTAAACATGGCCTGTCTTAAATTCCCTGCCTCCCAATTCTATAGTTTAAACTAATCTACTTCTATGCCTTCCTAACACATTAGTGCCCTCCAGTTCAGATGTAACCCGTCACGGCAGAACAGGTCACATCTGCTCCGAAAGGAGTCCCAATGCCCCATAAACCTATACCCTTCTACGCTACACCAAGATTTCAGCCACATGTTAAGCCTTCTTATCCCTTCAGAGAAGACTATCTTGTCAACTCTTTAAATTTGGATCAAACCATAAATATAACACATGGTCATGTCACTTAGAGAAATTCTCAGATGATTCTTCACTTATGTGGTATATAGATAAGAGGGATAAAACACAGACTAGGGGGTCAGGCAGATAACTTTATTTCTTGGTGCAAAGAGAATTATCTGCATCTTAACATTAGCAAAATCAAGAACAATGCCGCACATGCTCTCTCCAACACACTAATACTGAGGACTTTGAGCCAACAAATTATTCAACAAAAGTGTATCTAGAATGGAGTCCCCAACTCCGGTCCTGGAGGGTCCCAGTGGCTACAGGTTTTCATTCTAACACTTTTCATATTGTAATTAGCGACTTGTTTTTGCTCCTAATTAACTTCTTTTGAATTAATTTTAATTGACTTGCTCTTGAAGACTCAGACACTTTAATTGTTTTTTTTTTCCTTAATTAGCAGCCAAACAATAATGAGATACAAAATTAACCAAAACATGACCAACATTGTCGATCATACAATATCTGAAAATAAAGAAAACTGAAGGTCTCTCTGAGCAGTGCTCTTAGAAAAGAGAAAATCACCAATTTCGGAAATGTCTGCTATTGCACAATGAGAGCAGCAACAAGCCATGGAATTAAAGAACTGGTTTAATTAACAACCAGAATCGGTGCCTAATTAAGCGACTGGTTGGAGTGAAATTGGTTGGAGTTTGAGGCCCTGACTTAGTTGGTCTTCTTTTGACTCACTCACTTCACATTTCCTTTCTGATTGGATTTCATTTAAGGAAAGAAATTAAGCAATTCAGAGGAACAATGAAGAAATTTAGGGGAACAAATGTTAAAAAACAAGTCCATTAAAAATAATTCAAAAGAAGTCACTAATTAAGAAAAGGGTTACAGTGAAAACCTGCAGCTACTGGGCCCCTCCAGGACTTGAGTTGGAGACCCCTGGACTAGAAACACTGCAGGGGCTCCTTTATACCAACAGCAACAAGCCTGCATTACACATCATTGTGACTATGACTGCTAAGTCAGAAGTTTTTCTTTCTTTTTAATTTTCTTCCATTACAGAACAAAAAGAGCTTCTGCAAAAAGACAAATAAAAATAAAGTCCTTCTTATATAACTCAGAAACCTCAATCCATTATGATGTGTAGCATATGGGTGAATATCAAATCAAGCTGTCAAGATACAGGGAGTACTTCATGGTTTGAAACTGCTAAAATGATAACAAGTCAAACAGTAGAATAAGAGATTAACAAAAGGAATAATCAGCTCCCCAGTAATTGTTTCATCTATATAATTTTATATATAATTTAGTCAATATACAGTACAAATGACGTCTCCATTAGATTCCTTGCTTAAAATGAAAAAATTCCTGGAACCAGAGTGCTGCCCTCATGCTGGTAAAGAAAATGGCATTAAATGAGCCTAACAGTTTGGCAAATAACATCAGAATGAATATATAGCTCTGTAGGGCTCACTGTAATGAATATTTTTCATTTTTTGTTTCAGATGGTATTTAATTATCTACAGAGTGAAAAATGATGACTTTATTAAATGTTAAAAAGCATTAAGACAGAAGCTTTTACTGGCAGATTAGTACAGTCACAATGAAACTGTGCCGAGTCTCTACAACAGCAGTCTGCATGAAAGATTAAAATATTTAAGGAAAAAATGACTTAAGTGAATCAGATAAAAAGAGGAAAGAAGAAGATTATGTATATGTAGAATTTTGGCCCAAGCTTTTCAAGCATAATATTTATTCAATAGTCATGGTCAAAGTCCCTAAATTGCACACAGTCACGGGACGACTCATCATTACTCATACAAATAGCTTCATATTAGTCTGCTTATTTCATAACCTTTATTGTTTCAAGTACAATAAACTGGCAAAGTCTTGAACTCACTTCCAGAAGGGAACTGAGCTGAAACGGTATAAAAGGAAACTCTTAACTCTATTTATCAAAAATAATTGTTCTAAAGCCTAACTCAAAAGATTTCTCACTGAGATAAAGCTCAGATATAAGAAGGTTAGAAAGTAAATGTTTTAATTCTAAGGGCAGAGTGTCATTTCAGAAGCTCAATTATGGTGCTTAATTTATGCTAGAATAAGAAAAGCAAAGAATTTAGTTAAATTACAAAATGTACTAGTAAATTATTCATTGAAACCCAATATCAAGCTGTAAATATCTGTAAAATACGTCAACACAAATAAATACAGGTTAAGAGCAATCCAGGAGAAATTCTCTATAAAAAGACTTTAAAATTCTTTCGAAGTCTTCAAGGAAATAAAGGTTTGCTTGAGCATTCCGCAATAGATGCAAACGCAAGCAAAAGAGACACATTAAATCTAAATATAGGTACTACAGGATAAAAACAATGATTAGATAAAAAGAAAATGTTTATTCATTTTCTTCATGCAGGCCAGGTTCTGTAGTTCCTTATACTCAGAATTGAAAGACTCAGCACGCTTTATGCCATTTTTACCTACAATTTATTATCAAGGGTCATGCTGTTTTGCACATATAAGTCTGGCCAGGTCAGGTCAGGTTGGGGGCATGCACTGGTACAACACGTTTCCGCTCAATGAAGCAGCTCAGGATCTTGGTTGGCGATCCCCTAGACAGACACATATAGCAGTCCCACTCTCTGGAAATGACCGTCTATCTGTTGAGGCCAGGTGTTACATGAGAGTCCCCTTGGCCTGGTCCAGCCTCTCAGATCCTCAACAATGAGGATCTTGTGAGCCAGACCACCCTCAGGTGGCTGTAGTGCCATAACTGACACTCCCTCACAATGCAGGTAATGTGCCTCATTTGGGATTCCATGAGCAACTGCTCGTTTAACTCAAAGTCAAACCACTGGTAGCCAAGGATTCTCTGAAGAGACACAGTACCAAAAGAGTCCAGTTTTCATCTCAAGTCAGTGGATAGCGTGCATGTCTCACAACCATATAGTAAGTTTCTATATGAGCATAGCCAGGAATTAATTTTGAGTGGGATGACAAAGTATATGAATCACAATTCCATTTATGATCAATCAGTTCAAACTTTCATAAAATTTTATAAAGTATATTTATATAATATATACATTAAAATATATAAAATATATTTTGAGAGGTTCAAAACTGAAAACCCCCCTCTGATCATTATTAAATTAGATTCCCTTATTTCCTACCCAAATTTTATCTACAATTAGCCAAAAGCTTTAGGCTTATTATATACAGTGCATCCGGAAGGTATTCACAGCGCATCACTTTTTCCACATTTTGTTACGTTACAACCTTATTACAAAATGGATTAAATTCATTTTTTTCCTCAGAATTCTACACACAACACCCCATAACGACAACGTGAAAAAGTTTACTTGAGGTTTTTGCAGATTTATTAAAAATAAAAAAATTGAGAAAGCACATGTACATAAGTATTCACAGAATTTGCCATGAAGCTCAAAATTGAGCTCAGGTGTATCCTGTTTCCCTGATCATCCTTGAGATGTTTCTGCAGCTTAGTTGGAGTCCACCTGTGGTAAATTCAGTTGATTGGACATGATTTGGAAAGGCACACACCTGTCTATAGAAGGTCCCACAGTTGACAGTTCATGTCAGAGCACAAACCAAGCATGAAGTCAAAGGAATTGTCTGTAGACTTCCGAGACAGGATTGTCTCGAGGCACAAATCTGGGGAAGGTTACAGAAAAATTTCTGCTGCTTTGAAGGTCCCAGTGAGAACAGTGGCCTCCATCATCTGTAAGTGGAAGAAGTTCGAAACCACCAGGACTCTTCCTAGAGCTGGCCGGCCATTTAAACTGAGTAATCAAGGGAGAAGGGCCTAAGTCAGGGAGGTGACCAAGAACCTGATGGTCACTCTGTCAGAGCTCCAGAGGTCCTCTGTGGAGAGAGGAGAACCTTCCAGAAGGACAACCATCTCTGCAGCAATCCACCAATCAGGCCTGTATGGTAGAGTGGCCAGACGGAAGCCACTCCTTAGTAAAAAGCACATGGCAGCCCGCCTGGAGTTTGCCAAAAGACACCTGAAGGACTCTGAGACCATGAGAAACAAAATTCTCTGGTCTAATGAGACAAAGATTGAACTCTTTGGTGTGAATGCCAAGTGTCACGTTTGGAGGAAACCAGGCACCGCTCATCACCAGGCCAATACCATCCCTACAGTGAAGCATGGTGGTGGCAGCATCATGCTGTGGGGATGTTTTTCAGCGAGTGGAATTGGGAGACTAGTCAGGATAAAGGGAAAGATGACTGCAGCAATGTACAGAGACATCTTGGATGAAAACCTGCTCCAGAGCGCCCTTGACCTCAGACTGGGGTGACGGTTCATCTTTCAGCAGGACAACGACCCTAAGCACACAGCCAAGATATCAAAGGAGTGGCTTCAGGACAACTCTTTGAATGCCCTTGAGTGGCACAGCCAGAGCCCAGACTTGAAGCCGATTGAACATCTCTGGAGAGATCTTAAAATGGCTGTGCACCGACGCTTCCCATCCAACCTGATGGAGCTTGAGAGGTGCTGCAAAGAGGAATGGGCGAAACTGGCCAAGGATAGGTGTGCCAAGCTTGTGGCATCATATTCAAAAAGACTTGAGGATGTAATTGCTGCCAAAGTTGCATCGACAAAGTATTGAGCAAAGGCTGTGAATACTTATGTACATGTGATTTCTCAGTTTTTTTATTTTGAATAAATTTGCAAAAACCTCAAGTAAACTTTTTTCACGTTGTCATTATGGGGTGTTGTGTGTAGAATTCTGAGGAAAAAAATGAATTTAATCCATTTTGGAATAAGGCTGTAACATAACAAAATGTGGAAAAAGTGATGCGCTGTGACTACTTTCCGGATGCACTGTAACTGTTTTATAAAGCATACACATTTATTGTTTCATTCAATATTTCCAAACAGAGAGCTTCAGTTATGGCACATCTTAATTCAAAAGTTCACTTAAGTTAAGAAACAAAAGTGGAACTTTTTCTGTGTGGTTTTATAGACTTGCTTCAAAGGTTAATAGATTAATTTTTGTTTTGTAGACCTTCAACATTGCCAGTCCTTTTCTCCTCAGAATCAATTCTGAGGCTTAGATTTTGCTAATAGGCCACAGTACAAGGTGCAATGTCACAAAAACTTATAATCAAGTTCTAAAAATGTTTAATATCATTTAAAGTATTTAATTAACTTTTTATATATTATAACAACTGTGGTGGGCTGGCGACATACCCACTACTACTACCCTAAAAGTTTTATTAAGAAGAAAATTAAACCTTTTTAAACTGAGGGAAAATATACCAATAATTATTTGTTAAGGATCTCTTTGTATACCACATTTTGAGCTTGGCCCTCCAGTTGTAATATGACCAAGCTGTGTGCTGAGCTTACTCTTGAGCATGCAACGTACAGTTGGCCATGTGAACAGTAATCTTGTCTCAAATCTCACAGCTTGGATTGCTGCTGTCGTAATCGGTTTGAGTTTCATGGTTTGTTTCAATTACGACAGTATTTGTAGGACTTGTTGTGTTGAAGTGACATTCAGCATCTGTCAAGCGTTGTAAGTATAAAACCTGTTTCATCGATAACTTAATATCCAGCTTTTGAGAGTTTAAACATTCATAAACATCAAAGTGTCCACTACTGAAATCGTCACCTGTCAATCTAAGATGTTTAAGAGGCATTGGCGGTTGTCCAAAGGTGTAAAATATTTGGCCATTTCGGTACACTTGAAAGCGATAACTGAACAATTCAGCGGCAGCCATCAACTCACATGCAGATGCATAGGTGAAGGGCTTAAGCATTTCACTCTTCTAGTGCTCCTGTGTAGTATAATTATCTCCTGTACCATCAGTCCACACCTTGAACCTGTCCCAGTCATTCAATACATAAGACAGAATGTTCCTCCGGATATTAAGAGTGAGCCTGATATGGCCGTGCAATATGTACCAAAGAGAATGGAAAAGGTAGGTGCCATCTCCGGGCATGGAAACCACTCGGTAAGTGACAGTTGTTTGATCGATGGTGATCACCTCGATAGACATGTTAATGTGGGTACGGTTGGAATGATAAAGGAAATGGGTATCTGAACAATGTAAAGTAAGTCTAAAATACCTAAACAATAACTATAATCGTAATAAATGAACAATAAAACAGCGGAGAAGCCGTGGATTAAATAAAAAGGCTGTAGTTATCAGCAGGGAGACGTGAATCCCGTGGCGAAGCAAGGAAGGGAATGTAGAGACTGGAGCGATGGACGACCTTATATAGGAAGGCAGCCAACAACGTGGGAGGCATTGGGATGGGGGACCTAACGCCGCCTCACACGGTGACCAAGCTGCAGGCTATGGACGTATATATGTACGTAAGTAGGATTCAGTTAGCGTTGGGAACCCGCGTACCAAATTTCTTGAAGATGGGCCCATAAGTAACAAAGACTGTTGAAAAGTTCAATATGGCGGCCGACAGTGGCATCATACCACTGAAATAAGTACCAATTTTCAGCCTTCTACCTACACGGGAAGTTGGAGAATTAGTGACATTAGAAACTTCAATATGGCGGCTGACAGTGGCATCATACCACTGAAATAAGTACATACATCGGTTTTGGTTAGCGCAGGGAAGCCACCTACCAAATTTCGTGAAGATGGGGCCATGAATAAGAAAGTTCAATATAGCGAACGTTGTTGACCGTTATGACCGTTGCACGTAGAATTTCGAAATGAAAACGGCTTAACTTTTGTAAGTAAGCTGTAAGGAATTAGCCTGCCAAATTTCAGCCTCCTACCTACATGGGAAGTTGGAAAATTAGTGACGTTGGAAACTTCAATATGGCGGCAGACAGTGGCATCATACCATCGAAATAAGTACGTACATCGGTTTTGGTTAGCACAGGGAAGCCACCTACCAAATTTCGTGAAGATGGGGCCAGCCTTCTACCTACACGGGAAGTTAGAAAATTAGTGACGTTGGAAACTTCAATATGGCGGCAGACAGTGGCGTCATACCATCGAAATAAGTACGTACATCGGTTTCGGTTAGCGCAGGGAAGCCGCCTACCAAATTTCGTGACAATGGGGCCATAAATAAGAAAGTTCAACATGGCGGACGTTGTCGACCGTTATCGACCGTTATGACCGTTACGTGTAGAATTTCGAAATGAAACCTGCTTAACTTTTGTAAGTAAGCTGTAAGGAATAAGCCTGCCAAATTTCAGCCTTCTACCTACACGGGAAGTTGGAGAATTAGTGATGAGTCAGTTAGTCAGTGAGTCAGTCAGTCAGTCAGTGAGGGCTTTGCCTTTTATTAGTATACTAGCAAAATACCCGCGCTTCGCAGCGGAGAAGTAGTGTGTTAAAGAAGCAATGAAAAAGAAAAGGAAACATTTTGAAAATAACGTAACCTGATTGTCAATGTAATTGTTTTGTCACTGTTGTGAGTGATGAGTGTTGTTGTCATATATATATATATATATATATATATATATATATATATATATATATATATATATATATATATATATATATATATATATATTTTACACACACACACATAAACATATATATATATACATATCTATACATATACACATATATACATACATATATATCTACATATATACACACACAGCTATTTCGTATCAGTGCAATACGCTGTTTGTTAAAACGGTTGACTCCCGCTCTTACCTGCAATAACAAATCAAATCATTCAGTTGTCTTTGCTCATATGTCATTTTAGAGCTGGACGCCTGGCATCTTTTTGGCCACAAGTTCGCTTCTGTTTGGTGTGAAGTTCTGTGTTGTGGAGATTCTCAGGATGGATTGCAGGTGCTCATCAGTGAGGCGACTCCTGTGTGCTGTTTTGTTAGTCTTTATCACTGAGAAGAGCTTCTCACACAGATATGTGCTACCAAACATGCACAAGGTTCGAGCCGCATGTAGACGGACTTTTTGTTCTTCAAAGTCACCAAAGCGCCGTGCAAACTCAGTGCACAATAACTCTAGCTTCGCAATAACTTGCAGCATCATAAGGTAGACTTGATTAACACGGTAAGTGTTCGGCAAGGCAGCTGAAGCGCTGCATTATGGGATCTGTAGTTTATTGTGTTACCAGCGCTTCATATACCCGGCCCATTAATAACAATAATACAGTATATAAAATGATCTCGCGGGCGGATATAATTACACGGGCCGGATGTGGCCCGCGGCCCTTGAGTTTGACACATATGGACTAAATAGAACTTGAAAAGATATATTTTTTCAAATGTGATCGCGCAATTCAGATAGAGTTGACGCCAAGACTACAGCCTGCATGCCTCAATGAGTCATCCTCCCTCGCTCTTACTTTTTACCGCTCATCTAATGAATACACTGAGTATGGCTTTACCAAAACAATCATTGATGGCGAATAAAGTATCCATTATTCGAGTATGTAGATCGGGATATATATATACATATATATATACCCGCGTATCACAGCAGAGAAGTAGTGTGTTAAAAAAGCTAGAAAAAGAAAAGGGAACATTTTAAAAATAACGTAACATGACTGTCAATATACAGTATTTGTTTTGTGAGTGTTACTGAGTGTTGCTGTCATCAAGGATTTGATTATCATTATTTCTTTCAATCAGGTTCGTATTTGTAGGATGTGTTGTGTTCAAGTTACATTCCGTGTTTGTCAATCGTTGTAAAGATGACAGGTTTCTTTCATCGATTCGTTTCTTATTGCATCAATAAACAGCTCGTCTTCTTCTTTATCTGAGACCTGACACACTGCATGCACGGGTTTTTTACACTGTCTTCCTTTAGCGGGACATTGACTTTTTCCAACATGTGCTTTGTTTCCGCAGTAGCTGGATTTATGAATATGCTTGTATGTATCAGACGCTTCATATTTTTTGCTGCCTTTTCAATTGTGTAATTCGGTTTTTGTTCAGCGCTCTTTGGAACTGTTGCTTTTTATCTGTGCAGTTCACGTGAGCCGCTCAGTGTACATGCATCGAAGGTTCCCAGCTGTGCTGGTGCCATCTCGTGCTATGTCCATGGCTGTATTTAATGTTACCTTTGTCCTGGCACTTAAAACTTTCTCTCGCAGTTTCGCTGAGTTTGTGTCAAACACCACCCTGACCATCTCATCTTCCTCTCCATAAGCACAGACAGTCCTTCACCCGTGAATATTTACCCGTGGCAGTTTGCTATTGGATTGCCGCTGACGGACGGCCTTATATGGTCAGGCACTAAATTACAAACGCCAGCGGCAGCCTGTCTATGAACTTAATTTAAAGTGTAGGTTTACATCGTGCTTTGTTTCCAAAGTAGCAGCACTCATTAATATGGTTGTATATGTCACTCGCTCGCTTCTTATTGTTTCGCTGCCTTCTCAATTATATAATGCATGTTTTCTTCAGCGCTTTTTTGAGGTCTTCCTGGTTTTCTATGTACTGCGTGATTACGTGGGAGGCGTGATGATGTCACACGAAATTCCGCCCCCACGGCGTTGAAGCTCATCTCCATTACAGTAAATGGAGAAAAACTGCTTCCAGTTATGACCATTACGCGTAGAATTTCGATATAAAATCTGCCCAACTTTTGTAAGGAAGCTGTAAGGTATGAACCTGCCAAATTTCAGCCTTCCACCCACACGGGAAGTTGGAGAATTAGTGATGAGTCAGTCAGTGAGTGAGTGAGTGAGGGCTTTGCCTTTTATTAGTATAGATAAGTAAGCTTATTTTGGGTTGCTTGTGCTCATGCTTTCATTCACTATCAAGAATCAGTGATAACAAACGAGTATAGAGATGTATATTGGGTTTAGCTTCACCACCATGGTCTATCCCAGCATCTGCACAACTGCCTGAAGTTGTTAGCAAATATTATGGCCACTTCTACCCTCATTCATAAACAAATCCCACAGGTACTTGAATTCCTCCACTCAGGGCAGCTGCTCATCCCATACTGCTAGAAACAAGCCACTAATTTCCTGAATAAGGCCACGACCACAGATGTGGAGATGTTCATTCTCATTTCAACAACATCAAACTCAGCAGTACCAGTTGGATGACGCCAAGAGGAAAACAGCATCTACAAGCAGTAGTGATGTATTCACTGATGTTAAAAAAAAAACTACACAAAAAAAGGATTCTATTTTCCAAATGTTAACTGTGTATTGAAAAGCTGTTTGTGAAAATCATGCACAGGAGAGCAAACAAGACATACATAATTTTATGGGATTGACTAATGCTACATCCACACAATTACATTTTCATCTCTGTCCATGCTACACTGTTTTACAGAAGTGTTTTCATCCATACTAAAGCAACCGAAAAAGCATATGATTTCTTAAAATGGGGATACGCATTGCAACAATTTTAAGCAGGATTTATAGTTGCTGACTAATATTCTGAGCAAGCCCAAATTTCAGCTTCATCGACCATTATTTCACATATAGTATAGAAATGATTGCAATACCCAATTGCCTCTTGTGATTAAGCTGTCGGACACTCAGAAGAATTTCCGGCATCTCAGAAATTTCAGTCATCCAGTATGTCTCGTTGTGTGTGCTCTCGCCATTAAACTTTTCAAAATTCATTCTGCAGCAACCACAGTAAGTGTGTTTTGTACATTCTGAGCACCCACATGTCATTTAATAATAATAAGGAAAATATATTTTAGGCATTGTGGTGGTGCAATGGGTAGCACTACTGCCTCACAGTTAGCAGACTCGGGTTTGCTTCCCGGGTCCTCCCTGTGTTGAGTTTGCATGTTCTCCCCAATTCTACATGGGTTTCCTCCGGGTGCTCCGGTTTCCTCCCACAATCCAAAGGCATGCAGGTTAGGTGTATTGGCGATTCTAAATTGTACTTAGTGTGTGCTTGATGTGTGGGTGTGTGTGTGTGCGCGCCCTGCGGTGGGCTGGCACCCTGCCTGGGGTTTGTTTTCTGCCTTGCGCCCTGTGTTGGCTGGGATTGGCTCTGGCAGACCCCCGTGACCCTGTAGTTAGGATATAGCGGGTTGGATAATGGATGGATGGAAAATATATTTTATTTATAACATGCTTTTTTAAATCAATGCACTGCAAGGTATTACAAAAAGCCAAATAAAATATTTAAACTATGTAGTAAATGACAACATGAAAAGCAATATGGAACATACAATAAAATAAATAAACAAAGCAGGGTCATAAAAGAGAGAAATTGCACAACATATGATGTTGCAAATAAAAAAAATAATCCAAGAAAATGAAAGCATTTCTAAAAGTTGTTAACATGCTCAAAAGCTCCTTATAGAAAGTAAGCCTATCTTCAGATATTTCTTTGAGGGCTCAATATTTTTTCCAAAAAACAAAGTTTCTGAAAAGCAATGGTTTCACACAGAAATCAACATAACACGTTTGTTGCTGCATGCTGTGGCTGCCAGTTTGCCAAGAATATGCGGCAGGCTTGCTACCAGGCTGAAAGAATTAAAGTAGTCAAGTGTCAGGACATTTCTGTGTGGCTGCTGGCTGGGGATCACAACAGGGCAGAGTGTGCTTGTGCCGTCTGAGCGCATATATACGACTGGTGACTCTATTGTGCAGTCTGAGTAAACCCAATTCTAAAAATCATACAAAACCCTATTAAGAATCAAACAGGTAAGCAATACAACAACTGCCATGGAAAGCAACTATTCCCTGCCATTTATGTTTTTGTTCCATTAATGGTGACCGTAGCTGCGGGTGTCTAAGGCAGGATCAAGCACTGGTAAAACACATGCCGAAAGAAATTTCTCGGTCCAAAAATTTGTTTTAAAATATTTAGTGAAAATTCAAAGCAAATAATCCACACAAGAATAAAGAAAATAGGTTGTTACACACGTAGAATAAAAGGGAAAAAAAATTTGGAAAACTGTGTCTTCTCTAAACGTAACTTTTCTTGTCAAACTTTAGTTGTTTCTATATTTAAAGGTGCTTTACTTCTTCCTCAGCACACTTTTAACGTACAGCGCAGCACATTCAATAAAGCACGTTGTCTTTCATGTTACTTGGGACGTAAAGCACGGTTTAAAACTGTGTGCCCTCAACACCTTACACACGGCAAGGCAGGTCATTAACTGAGCATAATGTATTGTCAGAAAGGCTAGAAATAGATGGTCTCGTCCGATGCGGGAGATGGACGTCTGAAGTGGAGCTCCGCTAGCAGTGGTGCTATTTTTCATATTATTTGCTCATTATTCTGAGATATCCTGTATTTATTCGACCCGAGAGGGACCGCTACAGTATATGTAAACACATATAAACATGGCCAACAAGAAGGAAAGAACGAAAAGAATCAAGACTAAAGCTACATCCAAGCTGCGATCAGCAAGCCCTAGCTTCGAGATCTGGCCTGTCAGAGACAGACCTGGATCAGATGGTAAGTACAGACTCCTCGGGACCACGGTCCGCTACATCGTCGCCGGCTGAGAGCGAAAAGGGGAGCGAAGGTGCGATCGTGAGTGCAGATGTGGATAGCTCGCCGATTGGAGAGGATTACCTGAAACTGGAAAAGGCCGGGAGGTCCGCGGCTTCAGTTACGCAATTACGCGGGACTGGAGCAGCGGGGACACCGGCTTCAGCAGAGTCTGCTGCTTCATCTACGGCACAAGAAGGCACATTTGAGCTATCTGAACTGAAAGTGTTGCTCGCTGAGCTCACGCAAGATATAAAGGAAAGCGAGAAGGCTAATGAGAAAGCAACGGCAAAGGCACTTGAGAGACTGAAACAGGAATTAAAACAGGAGGCGAAACAGGCCAATGAATGTCTGCGACAGGAAATCCAACAGGCAAATGAAAGGCTGCGACAGGAATTCCAACAGGCAAATGAAAGGCTGCGTCAAGAGGTCCAACGAACTTCGACAGGTGCTGGGCAAAATTGAAGAGCGCATTGAGAAAACTCGCTAAACTGAGCACGCTTGCTGATCAATTGGAGCATCTTAGTGAGACATTCACGAATCGGATCGAAATAGCCGAACATCTAGCTTCCAGTGCCGAGGAAAGAGCAGTAAATGCCAGTTCGGAATGTAAAAACCTCGGAGAAAAACTTGGAGACAGACTGGCTGCTTTAGAAGATGGCAGTAGAAGGTATAATGTCAGAATTGAAGGCCTGCCGGAGAATCGAGAAAGTTTAAACCCGGTGAAATTCGCAACTGAACTTTTTTCTAAAATAATCGGGGGCGACTTTAAAGCAGAATCTGAGATAGCAGCGGCTTACGCGTCACGCTGATCAAACACCGTCAGACCCGACCAAGATCTTTTATAGTTCGTTTTGAGCGATTATCATTTAAGTTAGAGGTGATGGAACTCCTCAGAAAAAGGAAAATATTATATATGAAAATTGCCACATTCGTCTTCCCTGACTTCTCTCCAGCAACAGCTATCAAACGCAGCCTTCTATAATATTAAACAGCTGCTACGGCAAGCCAATGTCAAATACGGCCTCCTGTATCCGGCAAAACTGAAAGTGGAATGGCAGGGTCATTTCTATGTTTTCGCTAGCAAGGAGGAGGCAGAAAATGAGTTAAGAAAGCTGATCCCGGGACTATTCTGATACATAATTGTGAGTCATGGCGGTAAATGATAAAGCTAGGATTAATAATCTACTGTCTGATCTATTTGTTTTAAAATACGGGTTTTTTTATCAGCATATATTCTCATATTCTTATTATTACTTACTTATTATTATTATTACTTACTTATTACTTATTATTACTTAGTATTACTAGGCTAAATGTTTATGTTTTATTGTGCTTAATTACGTTTTCCTCCTCTTTTTTTTTTCTTTTCTAATTATTTCATGTGTACCCTAAATGAGACTGTTCAATATCATACCCTTGGTTTACTGTTATTGCTATTACTGCATTAAGACTTGTTATGCTTGTTTTGGACACATCTTTAACACCATCACCTGGGTTTATTATCTGGGGATATCATCTTAATGCACTAAAATTGCTGAAGATTATATGTATGTGTATGTGTATGTATGTATGTGTATATATGTGTGTATGTATATGTATATATATATATGTATTGTCACACTCGCGCGCATGGGAGGCAGCTAAAGGGCTCGAGTGAAGGCAGTTCTGAGCCATGCCGGGATGTGGCAGAGCGCACTAACTCTCTTTCTCACTTCCCTGTAGACCTAACCGGGAGGTTCCACCTGTCTCTCTGGACGTCACTTCTGGGACCGAGCCAATGGAGACAGACCTTGCCAGCTCCGGCCCCCCTGATGTCACATCCGGGACTAAACCAATGAAAGATGAACACGTGCCCGATCCTTATGACCTCACTTCCTGCCTCCCCCTTTAAAAGCCTTCCCTTTTCCCTTCTCTGACAGTCTTGTTTTGGACTCTGTTGTAAGCACTTCAGTGCTGTATTTGGAAAAAAGAAAACGACTTTGCAGCCAGGATACCTAATTACATGGGTGGCTGCCCCAAACCTTTTTCTGTCTTTGTCTCGTTTTGTGACAGTGGCGTAGTCGGCAGGATGGAGAAGTCCCAGAAGAGAAGGGGACAGGACCTGCAAAACACCCAGGTGGGAGCGTACCGGGGCCGAGTATTCAGGCGGGGAGGGTGCCCCGTGGTTCGGCGAGACCCGGTGCGGGCTCCGCTCCCAGCACGCGGAACTGGGCCATCTAGAGAGGCCAGGGAGTGTGCGGGTGGGGCTCACCGAATTGGGCTGCCCTGGAGGGGGG
This sequence comes from Polypterus senegalus, assembly GCF_016835505.1. Classification (NCBI taxonomy): domain Eukaryota; kingdom Metazoa; phylum Chordata; class Cladistia; order Polypteriformes; family Polypteridae; genus Polypterus; species Polypterus senegalus. Next base: position 130,534,380 of record NC_053162.1, read on the forward strand.
AGACAAGAGGGACTCAGTATGCTCTCTTGGGGGAGAGTGCCTGCCCCCCAGTGAAACCACAGCCCCATTTACCACCTTGGGGTGCCCCAGACTGGCAGGTGAGTAAAATAACAAGTGGAGGTTGGACCCTGAGAGGCCGACCAGTAAACAAGCCTGGTCCTTATGGGCAAAAGTATGGCAGTGGCTACGGCCCTTGGAAAACAAGCCCTACCAGGTCATTGAGCAGGTAGCTTGCTATCTGCTCCTGAAAGCACTTCCCCAGGGCTTCACCCAGCCGGTCTGGGGCGTGCAGTTCTGAACATGTCAGGGCTCATAGAGCTTCTGGAAACACAGAGGCGGCCTCACACTCTGGGAGAGCAGAACCGTCCTTCTGTCAAACTCAGCGGGTATGTCCCAAGACCTAGCCCCTCCCTGTACAACCCGGAGCTTGTATGGGTCCGGCCGCGCTGCACGCAAAACCGCTTGGAGGCGAGGAGGAATGCAGGTGGAGGGAGGAGGGCTTGGTGTGCTCTGACAAACCCGTTGGCGGTCCCGCATACAGGCGTGGTGATGCGTTAGCGGGTTTAAAACTTCCGCTCTGCTCGATTCCGGCAGCAACATTTCCATTGTTGCCCGCCGTTTTGTGCTACAGCGACAATGGCTAAAGTTTAAGGTCAGTATAACCTGTTTCCACGGGAAACCAGCTGGTACAGCACCGCCGCTTGTGTCATTAGCTACGGAGGATCAGTCCAGAAAGTAACCGTGGCAATCCTTCCTGATCCTCCACACCGGTGATACTAGGGCGGGACTGGTCTGACATTAAAAGCGGTGAGACACATACCACTCCGGGGTTAAGTTGGGCCTCGTTATGGGCGGAGATGAACCGTCTCAAGCTGCCTCCACGCCGTGTAATCAGCCGGCAGAGAGAGTGAAGCAGCCGTCCTGGCTGGCGTGGCAACTCCGGGCGTCGCAGGCTGACCGTCATCCACCAGCGCCGGCGGCGGGCGGAGAAACCACGCCCATTGAGGTCGGCGCTGACCCTCTCTCCGTGTTGCGGTTTCAATTTAAAAGGCGCCGGCTTCTTTCAAAGGGAGCAATGGAATGACGACTCCCTGAAGTTTGTAAAAATGCAGTGGTCCTTGTCAATGGCCAGCGCACTAGTCAGTCGATGCCACAGGGCCCCTACTTTGTGTTAGATAATGACCTCCTTTACCGTGTAGCAATGCATGGCGGGCAGGAGGCGAGGCTGCTGCTAGTGCCGCGTACCTTCCGCGGCAGGTCTGCGAGCTAGCACACGCCCACCTCCTAGGTGGCCACCTGGGCACCGAAAAAACTCTGGAGCGGATCAAGCTCCGGTTTTACTGGCCAGGAATTAATGAGGAGGTTAAATGCTTTTGCGCTTCCTGCCGGAGTGTCAACTGCGACAGATTCCTAGGAGGGACCGTGCTCCTCTTGTTCCTATTCCCTTGATTGGCGTTCCCTTCCACAGAATCGGGTCGACCTGGTGGGACCTCTAGAGCCCTCAGCCGAGGACACAAGTACATTTTAGTCCTCGTGGATTATGCTACACGATACCCCGAAGCTGTTCCGTTGCGCTCAGCTACCTCTAAAGCCATCGCACGGGAATTACTAGGGGTATTGGCGCGTGGGGATCCCCAAAGAAGTCTTGACAGACCAGGGGACCCCTTCACCTCGGAGACGTTCAAGGAGACTGCCAGATTACTGAAAATAAAGCATTTAAAACCTCGGTGTATCATCCTCAAACCGGCGGATTAGTAGAGAGGTTTAATCAGACTCTCAAGCAAATGCTACGTAAGGTGGTCAGCGAGGATGGAAGGAACTGGGATCAGCTCCTCCCCCTCGTCCTTTTTGCCTATCGGGAAGTCCCACAAGCCTCCACGGGTTCTCCCCTTTGAACTACTGTATGGGCGACAACCTCGGGGCATATTGGATATTTTGAAAGAAGGCTGGGAAGAAGAGGCTCTTCCCACCACTAACATACTGGAGTATATCGCGCAGTTCTGCGATAGATTTGGAAAGATTCGGCCTGTCCTTAAAAGTCACATGGAGGAGGCTCAAGCAGCACAGGTTCGCTACTACAACCGCTGCACGTCTCTTGGAGTTCCACCCGGGAGATCGGGTCATGGTCCTAGTGCCTACCTCCCACTCTAAGTTGCTTGCCCACTGGCAGGGCCCCCTCGAAGTTAAGGAGAGGAAGGGACTGGTCGACTATTTGGTGAGTCAACCCAATCGTCGGCCAAAGGAGCGGGTATATCATGTGAACCTGCTGAAACCGTGGAAGGACAGGGACCCGATCCCTCCTCCGGCCAGCCCGCTCACTCTTCGCTCACACACACGACCTTAACTTTGGCGCAGACTTGAGACCCAGGCAGCGGCAGGAGCTGGAAACAGTTATCCGGACCGTTCGAGAGGTAGTCAGTGAACACCCCGGAAGGACCTCTCTGATTGAGCACAACATTGTGACAGAGCCCGGGGTTGTTGTCCGAGAACGCCTGTACCGTCTTCCCGAGGCAAAAAAGGCTGAAGTGGAGCTTGAGATCAAGCGCATGCTGGAACTAGGTGTAATTGAGGAGAGTTATAGTCCCTGGTCCAGCCCCATTGTGCTCGTCGGTAAGCCTGGCGGAGTTGGAGGTTCTGCAATGACTTCCGTCGGCTTAACCAAGTCTCCCAATTTGATGCCTATCCAATGCCACGCGTGGGCGACCTCCTCGAGAGGCTTGGACAGGCTCAATACCTGACCACACTTGACATGACAAAGGGTACTGGCAGGTTCCTTTAACGGACTCCGCGAAGGAAAAAACCGCGTTTAGTACCCCTAGCGGACACTGGCAGTATCGTGTCCTTCCATTTGGGTTACACGGGGCTCCAGCAACCTTTCAGCGTCTGGTGGACAAAGTGCTTCGGCCTCATAACTCATACAGTGCTGCCTACCTAGATGGCGTGGTCATCTATTCCAGCACATGGAAGGAACACCTACAGCATGTCCAAGCGGTATTACGGACACTTGGTGAGGCGGGCTCGGATTAATCCCAAGAAATGTTTCTTTGGATTAAGCGAGGCCAAATATTTAGGCTACCTGGTGGGTGGGGTACCGTAAGGCCACAGTGCTCCAAAATTGATGCCATTCTGAAATGGCCCGTCCATGAACCAAGCGGCAGGTCCAAGCCTTTCGGGTTAGCGGGTACTACCGCCGGTTTGTACCCGGTTTTGAGAAAGCGGCCCTTGACTGATTTAACAAAGAAGAGGGCCCCGAACATTGTGGTATGGACTGCAAAAACAGATACTGCATTTGGTGACTTGAAGAAGGCCCTTACGTCCGCACCTATTTTGATGGCACCTAACTTTTCTTTGCCTTTCATCCTCCAGGCGGACGCCGGACACAGGCCTGGGAGCCGTGCTGAGCCAAAGTGTCGATGGTGTGAACACCCGTCATGTTCCTGAGCCGGAAACTGTTGGACCGGGAGACCAGGTATGCGGCGGTGGAGAGGGAGGCTCTGGCGATTAAATGGGCGATCACTCAGCTGAGGTACTACCTGTTGGGCGTGAGTTCACCCTTGTCACGGACCATGCACCTCTACAGTGGATGGCCCTGCACAAGGAGTCGAATCCGCGGGTCACCCGGTGGTTTCTTGACCTGCAGCCGTACAAGTTTTCTCGTTCATCGCCGGGGCTCTCCATGCCAACGCTGATGCTCTCTCGGGTTTCACGACCTCTCGGTTAGGTCGCCCGACCCGGCGGGTCTGGGCTGGGGGGGGCCTTGTCACACACGCGCATGGGAGGCAGCTAAAGGGCTCGAGTGAAGGCAGTTCTGAGCCATGCCGGGATGTGGCAGAGCGCACTAACTCTCTTTCTCACTTCCCTGTAGACCTAACCCGGGAGGTTCCACCTGTCTCTCTGGACGTCACTTCTGGGACCGAGCCAATGGAGACAGACCTTGCCAGCTCCGGCCCCCCTGATGTCACATCCGGGACTAAACCAATGAAAGATGAACACGTGCCCGATCCTTATGACCTCACTTCCTGTCTCCCCTTTAAAAGCCTTCCCTTTTCCCTTCTGTGTCAGTCTTGTTTTGGACTCTGTTGTAAGCACTTCAGTGCTGTATTTGCATAAAAAGAAAACGACTTTGCAGCCAGGATACCTAATTACATGGGTGGCTGCCCCAAACCTTTTTCTGTCTTTGTCTCGGTTTGTGACAGTATATATATGTATATATGTATATATATATATATGTATATATTAAGTGCAAAATTCTTTTTTCTTTTTTTCTTTTTCCTCTTTTAAAGACTATATTGGTAACAGATATCTCTATCTTTTAACCTTAAAGCGCCACTGCATGGGGGCTTGATGTGCTTTGGACGTGCTCTGTCTCTGGGTATGTCAGAGGACTGGGACTGCATGAAGTGGGTTTTAGCCTCACCTGGGGAGGCAAAAAGGGAGGGTGGGGGTTAAGGGGAAGAGAAAGAGAGCAGGCTTGATCTATATCTAATCTATCATCTCAATCTTTATAATTATAACTATCAACGTAATAATAAGCTGCATGGCAACAACTCTTGGGGAATAGGAAATTAAGACCTAAACTATTTCACTTCCAGTTAAGACTATAAATGACACAAAAACTCAGAATCAGTGTCTCCATGATGGGACAGTTAACCGTAAGCTGGAATGTTAAAGGCCTGAATCACGAATTAAAGAGAAAGAAAGTACTTTCTCACCTAACAGGTCTAAATGCTAAAATAGTATTTTTACAGGAAACCCACTTACTAAGTAAGGATCAGTTCCGGCTGCAAAAGACTGGACTGGCCAAATGTTCCATTCTAGTTTTACAAAGAAAACTAGAGGGGTGGGAATTCTCATACATAGAACAGTACCATTTGTAGCATCAGATGTAGTATTGGATCCTGAAGGGAGATATGTGATGGTCATGGGAGACTTATCTAACTGTAAAATGATTTTGATAAATGTTTATGCACCTAATGTTGATGATAAGGAATTTATACAAAATTTATTTGCATCCATTCCCAATCTGAACACTCATAAACTTATAATGGCTGGGGACTTTAATTGTGTTCTAAATCCACTTTTAGATAAGACTTCCTCCACAGGGGAACGCAACTAACACCGCAAAGATAATTACAAAGTTTATAACTGATCACAACTTATCAGATCCCTGGAGGTTTTAAACCCAAATTCAAGAACATATTCTTTCTACTCACCAGTACATCATTGCTACTCAAGGATTGATTACTTCTTTATAGATAATAACTTCTTGCCTAAGATTAAATCTTGTAAATACGATGCTATTGTTATTTCAGACCATGCTCCGATGATCTTGGAGCTGAAATTACTAAGCCCCATACACTCACCCCGCAGATGGCGCCTCAATCCGCTTCTATTAGCTGACGAGAATTGTACTGAATTTATATCCAAACAAATTGAATTCTTTCTAGAGACAAATACATCCCCTGAGATCTCTGCAGGAATACTCTGGGAAACTCTTAAGGCCTTCTTAAGAGGACAGATTATCTCATATCTTTCCCACAGAAATAAATCCGAAGCGAAGAAAGTAGCAGAGATAAAAAGCGAAATTACTAAAATAGATGAAGAACATGCCAGACTACCAAGCGAGACTCTACATAAGAGGAGGCAGGCTCTACATTCAGAATTAAACCTCTTGACAACTAAAGAAACCGAACAACTAATTTACAAATCCAGACATCATTATTATGAACATGGAGAGAAGCTAATAAGCTTTTAGCGCAACAAATTCACAAGCAAGATGTGCGATAGCGCAATCTCGGTAATTACTAACACGAATGGAGATAAAATCATCGAACACAAAAATATAATGTACACTTTTAGAGACTACTATAAATCCCTATATACTACTGAGTTTAAAGAAGACAATATACAATCTAATGCATTTCTGGATAAATTACAGATACCACAAATTGACGCTTTTAGTGTGGAGGAACTCGATAAACCTCTGTCATTATCAGAATTACTGGATGCTATAAAGTCACTCCAAGGTGGAAAAGCAGCAGGCCCTGATGGCTACCCTGCAGAGTTTTACAAGAAATTCTCCGCTCAGCTAGCTCCCTCCTATTAGCAACATTTACAGAAGCCAGAGATAACCAATCTCTTCCACAAACCTTTCGCCAAGCACTAATCACTGTCTTTCCAAAACAAAATAAGGACTTATTACAATGTGCATCATACAGACCAATTTCACTTCTGAATAACGACGTTAAAATACTCTCTAAAATCATAGCTAGAAGGATGGAGAAAGTGCTCCCCTCAGTAATATCACAAGACCAAACTGGATTTATTAGGGGCCGACACTTATCTTCAAATCTTCGACGCCTGTTTAATGTAATATACTCACCAACTAAATCAAACACCCCAGAAATATTATTATCATTGGATGCAGAAAAAGCATTCGACATGATTGAATGGAAATACCTTTTACTATTTTGGAGAAGTTTGGGTTTGGCCCAACATTTGTGCATGGATTAAATTACTGTATACTAACCCAGAAGCTTCAGTTTGCATCAATAACATTTGCTCAGACTACTTTAAACTAGAGCGTGGCACAAGACAAGGATGCCCTTTGTCACCACTGCTGTTTGCAATTGCCATTGAACCACTGGCAATACATTGTCGAAATACTGATCAGATAAAGGGGATTAGCAGAGAAGGACTGGAACAGAAAATCTCATTATATGCAGATGACATGGTACTGTATATATCGGACCCAGAAAATTCTGTGCCTGCAGTCTTAGCAGCACTCACAGAATTTCAAAAGCTCTCTGGTCTCAGAATTAATCTGAATAAAAGTGTACTCTTTCCGGTGAATTCGCAAGCATATAATATTAGATTAGACACCCTTCCTTTTATCATTGCAGAACAGTTTAAATACCTCGGGGTAAACATCACAAGTAAACATAAAGCTCTTTATCAACAAAATTTCGTCTGCATGGAAAAAATTAAACAAGACTTGCATAGATGGTCAACCCTTCATCTCACACTAGCTGGAAGAATTAACACTGTTAAGATGAATATTCTTCCTAAGCTCCTTTTTATTTCAAAACATACCAATATACATTAATAAATCGTTCTTTAAGCAATTAGATTCAACAATAACCTCATTTATTTGGAATTCTAAACATCCACGCATCAAAAGAGCGACCCTACAAAGACAAAAGGCAGAAGGTGGCATGGCTCTACCTAACTTCCAGTTTTATTACTGGGCAAATATACAGTCGATAAGAACCTGGACACAAATAGAAGAACATACACAGGCATGGACCGCAATAGAAGTAAAATCCTGCAGTACTTCTTTGTATTCCTTGCTTGTGCTCCAATAAACACACGTTATCGGCAATACACTAATAACCCAATTGTGCTCCACTCACTTAGAATCTGGAACCAATGTAGAAAGCATTTTAAGACGGAGAAGCTTCTTTCTGTGGCACCCTGCAAAAGAACCACCTCTTTCAACCCTCACAAACATATGCAGTTTTTAATATCTGGAAAAATTTGGAATTAACTTGCTTAGAGATCTTTATATAGACAACGTCTTTGCATCCTATGAACAATTACATTCCAAATTTAACATTCCAGCTACAAATTTCTTTCACTATCTTCAAATCAGGAACTTTGTTAAACAGAACCTTCCAGATTTTCCTCATCTTGCACCCTCATCCACGCTGGAAAAATTATTGCTCAATTTCAAGGAGTTAGACTCCATCTCTACAATATATAAAATCCTTTTACAATCCCTTCCTTTCAAAGATCCAAGAGGACACTGGGAAAATGACCTCTCAATTAATATATCAGAAAAGGAGTGGAAAGTAGCAATGCAGAGAATTCACTCAAGCTCCATATGCAAAGCATACAATTATACAACTCAAAATTATATATCGAGCACATCTGTCTCGACTAAAACTCTCCAAAATGTTTCCAGGGCATGATCCAACCTGCGACGTTGCAGCCAAGCCCCAGCCTCACTAGGTCACATGTTCTGGGCCTGCACCAAATTAACATTATTCTGGACAAAAATTTTTAATTACCTCTCAGACAGTCTTGGACTCACAATCCCTCCTAACCCATTAACAGCTGTGTTTGGGGTTCTTCCAGAGGGTCTTAAAGTGGAGAAAGACAAACAAATTGTGATTGCATTCACTACACTGTTGGCACGCAGACTTATTCTGATAAACTGGAAGAACCCAAACTCTCCTCTTTTAAGTCAGTGGGAAACTGATGTGTTATATTATTTGAAATTGGAAAAAATCAAATACTCAGTTAGAGGATCTGTGCAGACTTTTTTCAAAACATGGCAGGATCTAATCAGTAATATTTTGAAATGATTTATAAAGCACAGAGAATTTGTTGATTTAGGTATTTTTAAAGCCTTAAATTTTACACCTTTGGCTTGCTCTCTCTCTCAAGGGTGGGGATCGATCTGTTCTTAGCATAATTCTTTTTTTTGTAAAACTTGATTGCTATGTATTGATTGTAATAAAATTAATAAATAAATAAAAAAAAAAAAAAGAAAGGCTAGAAATAGTTAGAACATACCAATTCAATTCAACTTATGGGGATATATATATTATAAGAACCTCCCATAGACTATGCACTAATATTTAGGCAAACATTTATATAACTTAAATAACTAGCAAATGGCACTTACAGTGACCAATTTGGAAATATGTAATCAATAGGATCCAATTTGGGAAGAAACACATGATAAGCACAAACCAACCAGAAAGTGATCGTGTTTTCAGAAATCTTTGTTTTCACCCATCCACACTGAATACAGGAACAAAAGACTCCATGCTCCTTAAGTAACTTCCACAATACACTTTTTTTTCTAGTCCACAAAATGCAAATAAACAGGATTAGCAAACTCCCATGGTAAATGAAATGTCTGTGCAGATACAAAGAGGGAGTCCACTCTTCTACAGGCCAGGTGGAATTCGCTTTGCTCCTCGTGGACCCGAGTTTCACATTTTTGGATTAAATCCATTTTTCAGTACCCTGGATGGGCTTTGCCAAGGTGGGTGAGGAGTGCTTGATACTTCAGCGAGTGTAACACACTCGTTTGTTGCTCTTTTAAAGAATAGAGACCATCAAGCCTGTCCATCAGTCTCAAGGTACTATCACAACCTTCCATGCAGTATTGAAGTGTTATGTTAACCTTGTAGCACAATACACAACACTTCTAGCAGTTCTGATGTGCAGCTTTCATTTACATAATGTTTACCCCATGAAATTCCTAGTGTCTTTGCAACATGTCTTTTTATCTCATATGTAGAAAAGCACAGACAACAACAGCAACATCTACTTTCTGGTTGCTCTTCATATTGTTTGTTTACTTTTACGTTGGGTGCCAGTGTTATGTGCCTCATGTTGATTCACTACCAAAATGTGTTAAACTTGCAAAATTTTCACAGCACAATAGGAAATTTGAAACTGTCCTGAGAAGTTATGAGGGAATCATATAAGTCAACATCCCCTGTAAGTGTGACATGCTCTCTAGCTCAAAGCTGTGTAGTGTGACGCCAGCCTTAGGTAGAAAACACCCACAATATCCAATGACTTCAGCATTTTCAGTTGGATCTCATCCAACCCTGTGGTCTTTTTCATAAGTGCAGCGACCGCAGACATAGAGATGGACCCAAAACCTCTGAATGCTTATGGCACAGCCTCTGAGGAGGAGGGCATATCACTGCATTTAGGAATTCTTCAACCTTCTCCTTCTACCTGAACAGTTTAACCAGTTGAGGCCTGTGTTTCTCAACCTTTACTGAGAACAGCCTGGGTGTAAACCAGTACAAACTGGGATTGAACTGGGAAACTGCATTTTAAAACTAAAAGCTGGCCATGTGAGAAGTCAACTCCCACTGATCTGCATGATGCTGTGGGTTACAAATGGGCACAGTTTTAATTGTATTTAAGTAGATGGAGCACTAGCCTCCTGTTCTTTTCCATTATCTTGTCTAATGTAAAATTCCCCAACAAAAAACAATCAAAGAAAATAAATGAAGAAATTGAAAACTAATTAGGGATGTGTCAAAAACATTAGATTTACAGTGGCTTGGCTAGTATTAGTAAAGTCATGTGGCAGCCTAAGTGAAGGGGTTTTGCTATAATATGCTGTGGCACAGTTGCACAGTCAGCAGTGTACACCTCCCCTCTACTGGAACCATTGCTTGTGTGTATCAAAATCCTTCTGGAGACAAATGACATATGTTTCCCAAAAAAAAACATTCATAAACCCCTCTCATACACATAGTTGAAATGCCATTCTTACTGGTCTCTTTTTGATGACCTTGAAGGAAAGTGTGGGATACCATGGCAGCATGGCATTCACAGGCCAGAGCTGAGTGATAATTTGATGGGCATATTGCATTCTGTAGAGCCCAACCTAAATACAATCCTGACCCACAACTCTCACTAAGTCTGTCTTCAACTCTGTTTTCTGTAACCTAAGCACAGCAAGCAATCTGACCTCCATCTAATTTCATTTGGGCTCTCCCGACCTTCAGCGCTATTTCAGCTGTGCCTTGGATCACTTTTTTACAAGGCATTCCAGGCAAACAACTGCAAGCTCTACTTCATCATGTCAATGTGACTCCCATCTTTTCATTCATGAGACATTTAAGAAAAGTAAGAGGCATAGTGACTCTGGATTTTGCCACAAGAATCTGATCAGATGAGAAATTTATGTGAAAAGAAATGTAGTCCTGTGATACCTCAAAGCCAGAGCAGCAGGTCTTTGTGATTTGAGCCAATAGAGCTGCAGCAGCCCTAGGGCCTCATTAATGGACTGACTGAATACTTCTAAGACCAGCTTTCAACATTTTGAAGTGCTGCTATTTTAATGCAGGAATGGTTGCGTAATCCAGTGGGCCATTGGCCTGGAGTGTAAAGTTATACGATCTTAAAATGAACAAATGAACATTGTGATTAATAATTTAAAAAAAAAAATCAGTTCGCATGGTATACTTACTGAGGTCTATTACAAGACTGTAATATGAAGATCAGACCCTCCTGCCAAGAAGTCCAGGAGAGGAAGTGGGATGCTAGTGACACCTACACTCTGGCACTTCTACTCTGCCATTGGCTTTAGATAGCAGGAAACATTCCTGGCGTCTTGATTTTCTACAGTTCATTCACAGGATCCCTACCCACTTCCTCAATCAGAAGTGGACCTTTTTAGGGAAAGCAGGGTATGATTTACATCAACATCAGAAGATCTGCCATGTAGAAATGTGTCAGTCAGCTGGTCTTATTTTAGACAAGCAGCCAATTATGGCTACAGGGGGAAAACTACAGGATTAACAATTGCAACTTGGTTTACTGTGTGGTCCGAATGAGGAAGAAAGGTAAATAAAGTGTAATTAGTTATTGTTATTGTAAATAAATCACATTTCACCAATCTGTAAATTGTGGTGTATTATTCAGATATACTCCTTCTAAATCACATTAATCACAAGAGGAGTTATATAAGTTAACAACTGGTGTACTGTATGTGCCAAAATGGTGGATCTTAACAGATAATATTTTGTTTATGTACAGTATCTTCTTTAATAAAACCCCTGTGTGCGTCCAGGTGTCCGTGTGTGTGTCTTCTGGTGAAGTGTGCATGCGCGGGGCCACACGGCATGTGTTCAGTCTCTTCCTGTGCATTCCCCGTGCAGAGAGACTGAGACACACACAGGTGAGTGTGTGAGAGACACACACACATACAGGCGTGCGCGAGACAGACAGACAGACACACACACACAGGCGCGCGCGAGACAGACAGACAGACACACACACACAGAGGCGCGCGTGAGACAGACACACACACACACCCGTGTGCAAGACAGACACACACACACACATGCACACAGGCGAGAGGGAGACACACACACACACACACACACACAGATACACACGCGCGTGCGAGATAGAGAGACACACATACACACAATCGTGCGCGTGTATTGTTGCAATGTTACTTTTCTTGGTTGTTTATTAAATTACGAATTTTTCAAATGTTCATTTTTTTCCCTGTGCTTAAAACTCATTAAAAAAAAGTGTTTTTAGCGAGCGGGTCGCAAGGCTATAGAGCGAACTCTTGCAGTGTTAGTTTTCTCTGTTGTTCAAGGTTTTCTTAGTGTTATTCAATGTTTTTACATTTAGTTTACTATTACGCTGTGCATTCAATGGTATAATAAACTATATTTGCGCTTAAAAACTTAAATATATATTTACATACAGTTCATACGGTCTGGAACGGATTAATTGTATTAACATACAATCCTATGGGGGAAATTACTTCAGTTCACGACCAAATCGGGTTACAACCAGACTTTTGGAATGAATTATGATCGTGAACCGAGGTTCCACTGTATTACTGTCAGACAAAATTACAGGCATTTTACGGAAATACAAACCAGTATTACTGAGAGAGAAAATTAAAGGCACACAATACAGTGACGTATATTACAGCTACATACAAGGTCCCTTGCCATTTAATATAGACTGTTCCTACTAATGTTTATGCACTCCTGTTCTAGCGCCCGTTATTGTACCGGGCTTAATGTCTAGTAGTTTATATTTATCTGCAAATATTGTTGTAAATGATCACACTCTCTGTTGAATCCCTGAACAGATACGAGTATTTCTCGTTTTTTCCTTTTTAGCAGACCAACCCACACTAACGTAGAGATTATTTTCATTCAGTCCATCTTCAGTCATGAGTGAAATATTAACATTTAATTTAACTCTTCTAATGTCATTTTCTAGTGAACACACCCGTGAATGTTACTATTGATCTAAGGCCCTTTTAAACAGGTCTGTAATTTTTTTTAATGCTATCAAAAATGTACAGAGTTGAGGGTGTTGAATCCAAATCTGAATCCAGAATTGCTTTATCACATCGAGGTTTTGAGAGATGAAGATCTAAAAAGAAAAAACACTGTTTTAGAGGAAAAAATCCACCTGAATAAAACGATAAGTGGGAATTGTAAAAGTAGAGTTAATGTTTATGAAACTCTGCTTTTACAATTCCCATGGTGCACTGCAAATGTTAACGCTTCATTACTTAGATTTCAACCCTTCTTCGACATATAGCACAGCTAGTGTAATATATTTTAATATTATTATGATACATTTCTCATATACAGTAATTGTTTTAAATATACAGTGATTATAACTCAATTTGTTCACTCCTGTAGAATCCAAATATCAGTCTGTTGTAATAGCAATGAACATTAAAAAACACAATCAATGACACAAATTTAGTTTTTGCTGATCTGATTTACGTAAGTACTACAAGTTTCTGAAATGTTTAAATTCATGTCACATTGTTAGAGGTTTTACAAGCTGGGTCACACAAATGTCCTGGAAATGTAGATGTTATAAAACACTAACTAGATCAATTTTATTTCGGAATGAACATAAGGAGGATCTCATTCCATCACTGTTGTGGATGGACACGTAAAGAGAGTGGCACCTGCCTCTTGTCTATTGCAGCTGGGAAAGGCGCCAGCTCCCATTTTTTCTAAACTGGACAAGTTGGTTGTAAAGTGGAGGGGTGGTTGGATGCACAACTGAAGCTGTGTTCATTAAAATCAGAAGATGAATATGAAGCCTCTGTTCATTGTCAGGGCCATAGTATATTGTATTGTTGCTGTATTAAAAGATTATTCTGGCCATCATTTACACTCCCTTCATTCAAATGTACAATGCTAAAAATTAAAATGACTGCAACTGACAGATGATTGGTCACATAATTGTACTGTCAAAGCACACATGAAATGTTTTTTTTTTAATTTCTGAGCCAACTCCATAAACGCATAAAAGTATTAATAATTCATCCATTATCCAACCCACTATATCCTAACTACAGGGTCACGGGGGTCTGCAGGAGCCAGTCCCAGCCAGCACAGGGCGCAAGGCAGGAAACAAACCCCGAGCAGGGCACCAGCCCACCGCAGAAAAGTGTTAATAATGACATCTTTATTTTGCTTTTAAAACACAGCAGGATTTTTTGCTCTTTGAGGTGCAACTGCAACTGTGACAGCTTCTCTCTTCCCCTCTCTGTTGCGCAGTATGGTCCTCTCTAGACATACTGACATCCATCCATCCATCCATTTTCTAACCCGCTGAATCCGAACACAGGGCCACGGGGGTTTGCTGGAGCCAATCCCAGCCAACACAGGGCACAAGGCAGGAACCAATCCTGGGCAGGGTGCCAACCCACCGCAGCATACTGACATACAGATTGCATTTATTTGCTTGTTTCCAATTAGTTTTTAGTCCTTGTTTCTCTTTCTCTGCTTAAAAACAAGAGGAAATTTATATCATAATGTAACAACAAGTGCCTAGTAGACAAATCAGATATCTAGCGTCTGTTCCTAGTGAACAGACTGAGGATTTGTTATTCATGGTAAAGCACTTGGAGTTCTTATTTTTGTGTCAATTCCAAGTCAACAGTCCTTCTTTCTTCTGACCCCCTTGTATAAGTCCTTGCACTCCTGGGAATGTTTAGACACCCATTCAGCGTGTGTATAACCTGCCTCACCTCTGGTCTCTTGTGGCGAACAGAGCAGAATAACCTCTGATCTGTCTGGAGTTCAAAGTCCTCCTCTCGGTAGGGTCTCCTCTGCTAAAAATATATGTTGAAGTTGGAGGGGAGGTTTCAATGGATTTATACCAAACAGGGACTTGTTAAAGGGAACGTATTAGCACATTTACATTGGTATTTTCTTTTTAAGTACAAATTTAATGCCAAGTACACCTTAAGGAAATATTTCTTCTAATAAAAGTTTTTATTTCCTCATCATATTTTCTTTTGGAATTTTTATGCTTTTAATTTGTATTTATTGTTTATAATTATCATAAAATTGCAATTAATGTTCATTACAAAATATTAGGAACACTATACTGATACTGGGTAGGGAGCTCCTCAACTCTTTGTGGCATGGATTTCACAAAATGATTTTGGTCCATGTTGACATGATCATGAAAGTTATGCATATCTGTCAGCTGCACATTCATGCAGTGAATTTCCTGTTCCACCACATCCCAAAGGTGCTCAATTGGATTGAGATCTCGTGAAAGGGAAGGCCACTGAAGAACAATGAACACATTGTCATGTTCATGAAACCAGTTTGATAATACTGTTGATTTTTGTGACACTGTACAATATCAGGCTGGAAGTAACCTTTAGAAGATGGGTAAATTGTGGACATGAAGTGATGCACACTGTCATCAACAACACTCAGGCTGTGGCATTCAAACAATGATTGATTGGTATTAACAGGCCCAAAGTGCACCAAGAAAACATTCCCCTAAACATTATACTACCATCATCGGCCTTGTCTGTTTACACAAGCACATTGGGTGCACGGATTCATGCTGATGGTGACAAATTCAGACCACACCATCCGTATGCTTCAGCAGAAATTGATGTTCATCAGACCACACTGTTTTTCTAGTGTGTCCAGTATTGGTAAAGGTGTGCCCACTGCAGCCTCAGCATTCAGTTCTTGGCTGACAGGAGTGAAACCCAATGTGGTCTGCTGGTGCTGTAGTCCATCCATCTCAGGGTCTGATATGTTGTGCATTCTGAGATACTTTTCTGCTCACCATAGTTGCACAGAGTGGTAATGTGTGTTACCGTGGCCAATTTGTCAACTTAAACCAGTGTGGATAGTTTCCTCTAACCATTCTCATAAATAAGGCATTTCCATCTGCAGATCTATCATGCACTGGGTGGTTTTTGTTTTTCACAGCATTCTGAGTAAACTCAAGAGACTGTTGTGCTTGAAAATCCCAGGAGATGAGCAGTTACAGAAATACTCAGCCTGGCCCATCTGGCAACAGCAATCATACTACGATCAAAATCACTAAGGTCACATTTCCATATTGTGGTATTTAATGTGAACATTAACTGAAGTTCCTGACTGGTATCTGCATGATTTTATGCATTGCAGCATGATTGGCTGATTAGATAATTGCAATAATACACAGGTGTACAGTTGTTCCTAATAGTTTGTCCTGTGAGTCTGTATACAGTATTATTATGTAGACACTATATATAATTGTACCTTGTCTTGTTGCTACAATTTAGATAGATAGATAGATAGATAGATAGATAGATAGATAGATAGATAGATAGATAGATAGATAGATAGATAGATAGATAGATAGAGCATTGATTATGCAAGAATGGGCTGCCATCAGTCAGGATTTGGCCCAGAAGTTGACTGACAGCACATCAGGGCGAATAGCAGAGGTCTTGAAAAAGAAAGGCCAACACTGCAAATATTGACTCTTTGCATAAACTTAATGTAATTGTCAATAAAAGCCTTTGAAACTTGTGGAATGCTTGTCATTATACTTCAGTATATCATAGAAACATCTGACAAAAAGATCTAAAAACACTGAAACAGCAAACTTTGTGAAAACAAATACTTGTGTCATTCTCAAAACTTTTGGGCAAGACCATAACTGGTTCTTCACTGAACTGCTTCTTTGTCCAGAGATTGTTTCCCTCCTTGTATCAGAACCCCATAATCCTTAACTGAATTACATGAGTTTAAAAAATAAATCCTAAGTGATGTTAGATCAATAGTAAAGAACAATTACTGGTTATGTTTGTTCAACAAACTGCCTAAATACTTTGCTACTTTCAGAATAAGTGGAATAATTAAATCAAATAACTGAGTAAGAGTTAATAACAATAACAGTAACAGACACATCTCTGGAGTTGTCATTATATTCTGGTGAGGCATACTAGCAATTAAATTTTTAATACATTTGATACATTGGGTTATTGGTATAATTCTATTATTCAATTTCCTATAACTGCTTAGTCAATGGCTATTTCAGCAGGACTGAGGGGCACAAATGGAAATGCCAGTCAACCACAAGGCACTCTTATGCACTCCCACCAGGACAGTTTTTTTCGTCAGTTAAACTAAAACTCAGATCATTGTGATGTGAAAGGAAAACCTGCAGAAAACACACAAATGCAGAAACCAGGAACTGAGGCCAGATTACTAGACCTGTGAGCCAGTTGTGCTAAGTTCTGTGCCACCATGAAAACTCATGTCATAAATGAAGCAATATACTGAACATGCATCACTATTTCCAAACTTGCATAAATATTTAAATATGTAGCCTTTACAATCATCCATTAATCCAACTACTTAACTTTTAGTGTGTCAGTGGGCTGGAGCTGCTCATAGTGGCATCAGATGCCAGGTAGGACCAAGTCAGTGCATTTCTGGTCACACTCATGGATACACCTACAGTCACTCATTTGGGACCACTTTAGAATTATCAATCAACATAACCTAAGTGTCTTTGGAAAGACATGAAAGAAAAGTCAGGTAGACATGGGGAGAACATGTAAACTCCACGGACATTGACTGGTCCAGGGCTGAACCCACTTTCTTTAAGATTTGAGGCAGTGCCAGTTGAAAATGACATTTCAGTTCATTAGGCCACAAATTTAATATAAGATAGATAGATAGATAGATAGATAGATAGATAGATAGATAGATAGATAGATAGATAGATAGATAGATAGATAGATAGATAGATAGATAGATAGATAGATAGATAGATAGATAGATAGATAGATAGTCACTTAGTTAAGCTGCCACTTACAACACAATATATTCCAAGTGTACTCTTAATTTATAGCATTCTTAAAGAAATATCATCCCAGTGCCAATGTGAGTTCAGGTCTGCCCTGGCATTCCTGCTCAGTTTATTCAGGCATTTTGCATCCCCCACATTGCTAATTTTTTTTCAGTTTCAGATAGTGTGAAGTTTAAGTATGTAATGATGATGTTATAATTTTACAGTTCTTTTGTTTTGGTAATAAAATCCCACAGCACCATGATATTGATGCTTTAGATCTCTGGATATCATGCCTTTGTTGTCAAAACATTTATATATGCTGCAGTATTCAAATAAGCCTTTATTCATTTGTATTTTCTGTGTTTTTGTTTACAGTAAGCAAATAATGTCTGGTTCTTAATATCTGTTACCTGCATTAAAAACTTGAATATTTGTTTTTATTTCTTGAACAGTTTGGTTAGAAGTAGTAATACATTTTAATATCATATGTACTTTGTCATTTAAAAGTATAGTTTGGCTTGAAATATACAACTTTTTATTCTCCAGATGTCTCTTCTGGAGAAAATATGCATTTGATGACACCAAAGCTTTTCCTGGTGTCATTTTCTTTTTTATAAAAAGTATAATCCCCTACTTAAATTCAAAGCAAATTGTCATAATATGACACCATTGTTTTCTATTTATTTTTCTTCTGCTTCTATTCCCACCTACTCAAGTGTCATGTTATCTAGTTTGTATTGTGACTTTATAGTTTATAGTCACATTGTATGTTATTCCAAAAAAATTCAAAACTGAATTCTGGAAATTCAGGATGAAAAGGTTATTTCCCGTTGAAAGTCTGCAGTGCAGTTTCCAATAAGCATTCACCGGCCTTTTCAATATGCAGAGGTATTTAATCTCCATCTACTGTATTAATGACTTCAAACAAGTAACAAATTATCTCATCTTTTTTCAATCTTCCAGTAAATAAATACTAGTTGTTTATCCTCAGCCATGAATTATTTTGTGATTGTGTTGTCATTTCAGAATATCTTGTTTGAAGTGATTTCAATAATACTGTATTTACTCAGTGGTCATTTATTATTTGTTAGTGTTAGCAAAGTACTGTGATGAAGATAACAGTCTGTACATCTGGAAATAAATTGAAAACGCTACAGAAAGCACAAGAAATCACCTCTAAAATATTTAAAGTTTAAAACACAAATGCACACAGATGAGGAAGGAGCTTTACCAAAAACAACTGTGTAGAAATAGAAACTGTCCAGGAGAAGTATTTCTTTCTGTTTATTTGTTGTACTGGAAGTAATTAGTGTGAGGATAGCAAAGTCTTGAAGGGGCTGTAAGGGACCCATGGAAGGCCAGGTGAACTCTGTGTACTTTTATGCATGGGAACCCTCATGTCCCGATGTTGAATAACGATAAAGTTATTTAATGTCCCATAAGGGCCCAGAGGGGACTGGGCGGTCTCATGGTCTGGAATCCCTGCAGATTTAATTTTTTTTCTCCAGCCGTCTGGAGTTTTTTTTTTGTTTTTTCTGTCCACCCTGGCCATCGGACCTTACTTATTCTATGTTAATTAATGTTGTCTTATTTTTATTTTTTACTGTGTCTTCTATGTTTCTATTCTTCATTTTGTAAAGCACTTTGAGCTACATTTTTTTTTATGAAAATGTGCTATATAAATAAATGTTGTTGTTGTCGTTGTTATTATTAACTTAAAGTAAAGTCGCAGGAATGCTGGAGTACCCGGAGGCCACCTGAAAGACCTCTCCTGGAATGGGCCCAGGACTTTCAAAAATCATTTCTGACCCCAAAGATAATTTGAGGAATTAGCCCAGAAAGAAAACATAAGCACAGCTCCCTGCACGTGTCGAGATCATTAAATTTGCTGATGACACTGCCATCACAGGACTGATCACCCAACAATGACGAGACAGAATATAAAAAATTGGGAGTGGTTTGTTATTTTCTACCAGCCATATTGATCTCTGGTTCCGTCTCAGGCATATACAAGACAGAATTTTGCCACATGCAGGCCTGAAAAGAAAAATCACAAAATAGATTCTACTGTGTTCTGACAGGTGTGATCATGAAAATCACAGCAGCTTAGGAAGAACAGGATCCACCACGTAGCTGTATTGACGAAAACAAAGAAAAACAAGCTCGTAGTGTGAAGGTTAGGAGTGGTGAGACTTGAATAGCCCATGCATCATCTTCTTTTGGCTGCTCCCGTTAGAAGTTCCCACAGCGAATCATCTTCTTCCATATCTTTCTGTCCTCTGCATCTTGTTCTGTCACACTCATCACCTGCATGTCCTCTCTCACCACATCCATAAACCTTCTCTTATGCCTTCCTCTTTTTCTCTTTCCTGGCAGCTCTATCCTTAGCATCCTTCTCCCAATATACTCAGCATCTCTCCTCTGCACATGTCTAAACCAATGCAATCTCACCTCTCTGACTTTGTCTTCTAATCTACTCATTTCTAATGCTATCCATCCTTGTCACACCCAGTGCAAATCTTAGCATATTTAACTCTGCCACCTCCAGCTCTGTCTCCTGCTTTCTGGTCAGTGCCACCGTCTTCAACCATATAACATAGCTGGTCTCACTACCATCCTGTAGACCTTCCCTTTCACTCTTGCTGATATCCATCTGTCACAAATCACTCCTGACACTTTTCTCCACCCATTCCACCCTGCCTGCACTCTCTTTTTCACCTCTCTTCCACAATCCCCATTACTCTGTACTGTTGATCCCAAGTATAAGAACAGTAAATTGTTAATGAGCAGAGTGATAGCAGGTAATAGGTGTGTGGACAGCCACAAAACAACATCTGAGATCTGAGACAGCATCTGAGATTAAGAACAATATGTACATTATCTAAACCTGTTTATCTAGAGTAGGATCCCAGGAAAAGTTCCTGGTATGCGATATGAATGATATGGCTGATGCTAAGAACAAAAAGAATGATATTTCAAGTATCTATTTTGAGAAAGAGAAACATTGAAAGAAAGGGGACACATTTTTTAAAATATAATTCAGCTACTGAATTATTCTCACAATTTTGAGCTGAAAATATGAACTAAAAAGATACCTCAATAAATATAGAATTAATACAAAAACACATTAGTACAGTATGTTTAGTTTTTCACCAGTTTGCAGACTCTCTTCGACGTTACCAATTCGGGAGTTTTACAAAGTTTGTATCACTTCGTTGTAAAATGATGTTTTTAAAGCAAAACCGATAGGTCATTAACAATATGCTGATCTTGTATGATGACAATAGTCAGTCTCTCGATTAGTGTTGTTTTATTTTCAAAAATAGGAAGTGGTCTCCCCTAGACTTTCTCTTATACTCAGATATGGGGATGGATATCTGAGGAGTAAACCACAAGACAATAATTGTAATTTTATATTATGTACATTAAAGAACCTTCAACAACAAATCAAATCAAATGAATTATGTATTGAACAATTATTATAAAAGTATTGTTGAATAAATTGGACTCCACAGCTGCATGAATAAAAAAGTACCACTTCCAGTTAGCGAAAATAGCTGACAGAAATCTACGTTTTGTACCTAATACTTGTATTCAAAATTTGGTTGACCTAAGTGAAAGTGGGGTCAAGTTATAGTGTTGAGATTCATCAAATCTCGAAGTCGAATTTTTGGATGGTTACAATACTTTCCCTATACTTTGTATACAAGAAAGTAAAAGAAGATATACTTTCTGAAAAAGCGGTGCAAGGGCAACAAAGGTTTTGTTATAGATCTTCCGGAAGGAGGTGTCATTACTGGCATAAGCGACCCACCAGACAGAGCTTCGCTAGGGTTATGACCTTGGCTAACCAGCCCGACAAGCTCTATTTTGTTTGATTTTGATACCCCACATAACTGGAAGCACATGCCAAAGAACATTTCTTTTGCTTTTGTCTGTTGTGTACTCAGACAATAAATGGAATGACCCAGTTGGCACCCCAAATTTTCTTGCTTCGTGAAGCAGTCTTTTCTGCATCCAGCTACAACAAGTACAACAGCAACAGGCCATTCAGCCCCACAAACTCGTCAATCCCATTCTCCTAACTTCTCCAAAAATGACATCAAGTTTTGACAGTACCCAAAGTACCACTTTCTACCACACTACTTAGCAATTTATTCCATGTGCCTATGATTCTCTGCATGTTGAAAAATATTCTAACATTTGTACAAAATTTCCGAGCAAACACTCACACAGTGGCACTATGTGGGCAGACCATTGGCAGTGTAGGTGTGGAAATCCCAATTAAATGTCACACTGGAACAATGTGGGGGCTTCTACAACGGGCACCTTAGCAAAGTTCCCCTAGTGGCCTTAAATGGATCAATTGCTTGCAGTACAAGTTCAGTAGGTCCCTCACTGGACTGACGATGGTTGGGTACCATTGGCCATTGTTATCACTACCCCATAGTTTCCGAATTTTTAATGTTGGCACAGAGTAACACAGTGAACTAGTGTTTTCACTGGGTTTTAGATTTGGATTGTAGAAGTATAAATAACAGTTTGAATGACTTCAAAAAGTTTAATTTTTATGTTGGCTTATATTGACATTTGTGTTTTGTAAGAATAAAAATTCTAAAGCCACATTGGTATTGCATTTTTATACCTTTTATTATTAAGAGAAAATAAATAAATAATAAATAAATAAATTGTAAATCTTCATAATTACACATCATTTAGTTGATAACAAGCAACTAAATGCTAAAAATGTTTTAAGGCCAGGAGCAGCAAGGGGTGGTGCAGTGGTAGTGCTGGTGCCTCACACTAAAAAGACCAGGGTTCATGTTCTGGGTTCTCCCTGTGCACAGTTTACTTTTTTTTTCCCCGTGTCCATGTTGGTTTTCTCCAGGCACTCTGGTTTCCTCCCACAGCCCCAAATCATGCAGTTTAGGTGGACTGGTGGTGCTAAATTGGCCCTGTGCTCTGTGACGGGCTGGGGCCTTGTCCAAGTGTTGGTCCTGCCTGCGCCCTTTGCTTACTGGAACAAGGCTACTTGTGCCTGGCAAGCCTACACTAGATATGTGGGAAATAAAAAATGGATGGATGAACTGGTAAGGTATGTGACTTTTTTTCACGGTCATGACTAAATGTGGGCATCCTGTCTGTTTACCCACACTAGGCCAGTGTTTCGGGACCAATGTTGCCCCAGTGTGCAAACCCCAATTGAGCCATTGTTGGCTACCAACATGGCGCCAATATGTTTGACCACACTGGACCCACTTTGTATACTGGCTCAATGGCACTTTGTTTGCTGGGTTAGCCTTAGCCAGTTTCCATCTGTGTCACTGTATTATTTTTGAAAATTGTATTTTAAAGTTGCAACTTTAAATTCCTTTCAGAATTTTGAATATTCATTTATGTGACCATTTTAGATTCATTTGCTTAAACTGAATAGGTTCAATTTTTTCATATACAGGTTGAACATAACTTTCCTGAACTTGTACTCTACATATCATGCTGCTAATGTAACATCCTTTAGCATCTTAATTAATTCTATATCCATTGTTTGGATGTGGAGGGGAACAAGTCCACAACAACTCCTAAGCCATTCTCTTATAAGTTTTAGACATTCTTTGTGTATTTAAATTTGTGTGGACAATATCTGAGCAGCACAGTGTCATATTGATGCCTCACAGTTTTAGGGATGTGAATGAAGGCTGCACCTTCTCAGCATGGTCAAGCACTTTTTCTCTGGATGTTCTTGCATCTTTTGAAGTATCATGGACATGCAGGCCTAAGTGATTATTGACTAGTTGAACTGGCTTTTTCATTCAAGGTTGGTACCCTTCTTAGTTTTGAAGATTCTGGGATTGACCTCAGCTCCTCTTAGCTTACATTAACTGGGTTCAATCAAGGAGGCACATCAGCACAACAGTTAATGCTGCTGCTGCCTAACAGCTCTGGGCCCTGGTTTAAAACCCTGACCAGGTCAGTCTTGGCGTGGAGTTTTCATGTTTTTGCCCTGCTTACGTGGGTTTCACTGAGTATTCAAGTTTTCCTTCAACATCCCAAAAATGTTCAGATTCAATTAATTTGTAATGCTACTTTGTCTGAGAGTGAACAGTTTCTCCTTATAGCCAATCCTGGGTTATTACCTACCTTAGGCTCAACACTGCTTGGATAGGTTTAAGTTCCATAGACCCAACTTTAAGATTAAGTGGTTACACTAAATATATGGAGGATGTATATATGAGTGAAGAATACACTCTGAATTTAAAAAATGATTGTCCTACTAAACCAATTTTCCAGCTACAATTTCAAGGGGTTATCAAAGTGTCCCTGGGGAAATTGTTTTAGGAAACTCTCTATAAATTCTAAAAAAAAGGAACCTTAATAAATGATTTGGCAGGAGACATGCCTGAGGCATCAGGCAGCTGTAATCCATGGTGGGTTTAATGCAAGTGAAGTGTTGTAGCCTGAGGTCACAAGATACAAGCATGCCAGCTGCTTCTTTGACTTCTGCTCACTTGGCCACATGCGCGTGCAGACCGACCACTGGTATTAAATCAGCTGACACTAAAGCAATCCATCCATCCATTTTCTAGGCCTGACTTTGGCAGTAAAGATCTGAAAAAAGTCAGAGATTACCTAGTAATGCCTGTGAGCAACAGGGAGGGGGGGCATAAAGTATGGACCTTTTCATAATTCAGCAGATGCTATGGATTGCAGTTTATAGAAGATAATGTGAACTGATGAAGCAGGGATATCCTAAAGGAGCCCACCCAGAATGGAGCCCCTCCTCCAAGTAAATAGCTGATCCTTCTGCCTACCTATGTGTTATTGTTTGTATTTAACAGGAATCTGTGCAGCTTTCACATAAAGCATGAGAAATTTCAGAGATCTGTGCGTGTTAGAAGAACAGACGCCCATAATTACAGGTTTTAGTAGGACTTAGCATCATCACATGAGCCATAAATAAAATTGTACAGTTCCCTCGGCAGTAGATGTGACAGCTGGAATGATACTCTCAAGTAAAGCTTTAAATCCAAAAAAAAGTTAGAAAAGAAACAAATTTGAAGTGTTGTGTAAGTGCCAGGATTCTAAGAATAATTTTGGCCTCCAAGACAGATGACTTAGTGAGAGAGTTGGCCGTAAAGCACCCCAAGTTCTGGTTGTATTCTCAGCTTCATTGTTTCTTTTCTTCTTTAATTACATTACAGACAGCATGCTCATGTGAGTACGTGTGCACCTCTGATTGTGTGAATGGGAAAAGCATCCCCTTGTGTCACAAGTAAAGACAAGGTATGTGTGCGATTGTTTATCAGACCCTCCTCCAAGTGAAAGGACCCTGGTAGGTTTTTTTCAGTGTGTTTGTGAGGTCCATTGTGTATAATAGCCCACCTGCCAGAGAGTGTGTGTGTGTGTGTGTGTGTGTGTGTCGGCGTTACTCGTCACTCCCTTCATACTGTGGCAGAAGGACTGTGAGAGGAGGCCAGTTCTCATGCCCTATAATCTCAGGGGAATTAATGTAGCAGATGTCATTGCTGAACCCAAGCGAAACCCCAGCCCCCCACCCCCTCCTCCCCAGTTCACTGATGTGATGAGCCCACTCAAGGAGAGCAAAAGAGGCTGAGTCTAATCAATCAGTCCTGACCGCGTCTGGGTGAGAATCCAGTGGCCTGGAGCTTTTTTAATTCTCCCCCAAATGGCTGCAGAGCTAACTCATTGTTTACTGTAGAAAAGCTTTGGTAAATGATTGGCAGCGTTTGGCTTTTAAAGTACTGGTATGGAAAAGTAATCAGACTTCTTGGATACCAATTAGCTTCTCTTTCATGCATAAAAAGTAAGTTGAAGAAACAAGTGCCGGTGGAAAAGTGAAATGCCAATGCAGAATTGAATGAAATGATCAAAGGTCAATTCCAATAGGTGGCGACCTATGCCTTTAATGAGGATCACTTCATGAAACCACTTTGTATAAAATACAACTTGAAGAATTCAGATCTGTTGCTTACAGTTCAAACCTTTTGTTCTTGCATTTCATTATGTTAAGTTCCATTATAACTACTTTTTCAAATTATTAATTAAATTTGGGATTTCAGAGAGTGTGTCTAATTCAGGATCACAGCCAAAAATGGAGCACTGGGTACAAGAGAGGAATCAACTCTGAATAGGATTCCAGTCCATCATAAGGTCATCACACACAAAAACACACAGAATGAAGCCAGTTTAGAGTTGTCAATTAACTAAACCAGCATATCTTAGGGGATATGGGAGGAAAATCCAAGTAGACACTGGGAGAACACAGAAACACCACACAGATTACATGCAGAAGAGGAATCAAACCCAGGGCACTGCATCTGGAAGGGGGCAGCAATATCCACTATGATTTATGTTTTCTTTTTAAAATCTACTTCCATTTTAGTAATTCTTGTGTGCTCAGATCACAGTGTCTGTGTATATATAGTTATTTGTCTATTTTTGTATGCATGTATTTAAAGAGCTTCTTTAAAAAGCCAAATTTCCCCCTGTGGACAAATAAAGTTCTATCTATTGTAGGTGCCGCAAAGGAAGAAGAGGCATCCTTGCCAGGATAAACAAAGGATTCATACAGAGCCAGGAGGCCATAATGGAAGCAGCAGGCGTACAAGGCCACTGGGTGTAGCTCATTCCCCCATACAACAGGTGCTAATCAGAACTGAATCACTTTCGGATACCCACAGGATGGCATAGAAATTGGAGTCTGGAAACAAAGCCCTGTTGGGGTCTTTGGAAACTACCAAACGCATTGTCGGAGGAGGACTGCCCTGGTTCATGTACAACCCAGAAATGCTCCAGAGGACTGAGATAGGAATCTATCTATCTATCTGTCCGGCTGGAAAGCCACGATGATGGAACGACCAGGAGAGAGGACATATCCACAACAATACCTTCCCCAGGATGTGAGAGGGCAGCCTCCCTGGATTGCATCAAGGACACAGGCTTAGAGCTGGATGGCTCAACCCTGTTGGGGCACGGGGTCACCGCCAGGGGGTGCCTCGAAAGTCCCGGAGCCATGGGCTACAGCACTTCTGCCACACCTGGAAATGCTGCCAGGAGAGGATCCGGGAACATATGGAGTACTTCAGCGGATTCTTACAGCACTTCCATCACATTCAGGAGTGATCAGAGTGCACCTGGAGCACTTCTGGGTGCATTATAAAAGAGAAAAGAGAGAGAAAGAGAAGAAGAAAAAGAAACTGAGCTGTAATGGTAAGTGTTGGCGATTTGTGCACTGTGTGCTGAAAAGAAGAAATTAAAAAGGTGTATTTTGCCCTTATGCCTCTGCGTGTAGGGGGCTGATCGTTCACACTATCTATCTATCTATCTATCTATCTATCTATCTATCTATCTATCTATCTATCTATCTATCTATCTATCTATCTATCTATCTATCTTATTGTAAATTTGTGGCCTAATGAACTGAAATGTCATTTTCAACTGGCACTACCTCAAATCTTAAAGAAAGTGGGTTCAGCCCTGGACCAGTCACTGTGTTCTCCCCATGTCCACCTGACTTTTCTTTCATGTCCTTCCAAAGACACTTAGGTTATGTTGATTGATAATTCTAAAGTGGTCCCAAATGAGTGACTGTAGGTGTATCCATGAGTGTGACCAGAAATGCACTGACTTGGTCCTACCTGGCATCTGATGCCACTATGAGCAGCTCCAGCCCACCGACACACTAAAAGTTAAGTAGTTGGATTAATGGATGATTGTAAGGACTACATATTTAAATATTTATGCAAGTTTGGAAATAGTGATGCATGTTCAGTATATTGCTTCATTTATGACATGAGTTTTCATGGTGGCACAGTACTTAGCACAACTGGCTCACAGGTCTAGTAATCTGGCCTCAGTTCCTGGTTTCTGCATTTGTGTGTTTTCTGCAGGTTTTCCTTTCACATCACAAAGATCTGAGTTTTAGTTTAACTGACGAAAAAAACTGTCCTGGTGGGAGTGCATAAGAGTGCCTTGTGGTTGACTGGCATTTCCATTTATGCCCCTCAGTCCTGCTGAAATAGCCATTGACTAAGCAGTTATAGGAAATTGAATAATAGAATTATACCAATAACCCAATGTATCAAATGTATTAAAAATTTAATTGCTAGTATGCCTCACCAGAATATAATGACAACTCCAGAGATGTGTCTGTTACTGTTATTGTTATTAACTCTTACTCAGTTATTTGATTTAATTATTCCACTTATTCTGAAAGTAGCAAAGTATTTAGGCAGTTTGTTGAACAAACATAACCAGTAATTATTCTTTACTATTGATCTAACATCACTTAGGATTTCTTTTTTAAACTCGTAATTCAGTTAAGGATTATGGGGTTCTGATACAAGGAGGGAAACAATCTCTGGACAAAGAAGCAGTTCAGTGAAGAACCAGTTATGGTCTTGGCCAAAAGTTTTGAGAATGACACAAGTATTTGTTTTCACAAAGTTTGCTGTTTCAGTGTTTTTAGATCTTTTTGTCAGATGTTTCTATGATATACTGAAGTATAATGACAAGCATTCCACAAGTTTCAAAGGCTTTTATTAACAATTACATTAAGTTTATGCAAAGAGTCAATATTTGCAGTGTTGGCCTTTCTTTTTAAATACCTCTGCTATTCGCCCTGATGTGCTGTCAGTCAACTTCTGGGCCAAATCCTGACTGATGACAGCTGATTCTTGCATAATCAATGCTCTGAGGTTGATAGAATTTGGTGTTTTTTGTTTGTCCACCCACCTTTTGAGGATTGACCAGAAATTCGCAATGGGATTAAGGTCCGGGGAGTTTCCTGACCATGGACCCAAAATTTTGATGTTTTGTTCCCCGAGCCACTTAGTTATCACTTTTGCCTTATGGTGCGGTGCACCATCATGCTGGAAAAGGCATTGTTAGTCACCAAACTGTTCTTGGATGTTTGGGAGAAGCTGCTCTCGGAGGATGTTTTGGTACCATTATTCAGTCATGGCTGTGTTCTTTGGCAAAATTGTGAGTGAGCCCACTTCCTTGGCCGAGAAGCAACCTCACACATGATTGGCCTCAGGATGCTTTACTGTTGGCATGACACAGGACTGATGGTAACGCTCACCTTTTCTTTTTTCCCGATGCCCCAAACAATTGGAAAATTGATTAGTATGGGAAGGTGACTTTCCCCCAGTCCTCAGCAGTCCAATCCCTGTACCTTTTGCAGAATATCTGTCTGTCCCAGATGTTTTTCTTGGAGAGAAGTGGCTTCTTTGCTGCCCTTCTCGTCACCAGGCCATCATGCAGATGCACTCACACCTGCGTGCTGCCATTCCTGAGCAAACTCTGCACTGGTAGGGTCCCCAAACCCCCAGCTGAATCAGATTTAGGAGATGGTCCTGGCACTCGCTGGACTTTCTTGGGTGCCCTGAAGCCTTCTTCACAACATTTGAACCTCTCTATTCTAACTCAATCAACACGACAGAGTGATCTCTAGCCTTGTCCTCGTCAACACTCTCACCCGTGTTAACGGGAGGATCACTGAAATGTCAACAGGTCCTTCTGTGGCAGGGCTGAAATGCAATGAAATTGTTTATTTTGGGATTAAGTACATTTTCATGACAAAGAGGGACTTTACAATTAATTGCAATTCATCTGATCACTCTTCATAACATTCTGGAGTATATGCAAATTGCCATTATAAAAACACAGGCAGCAAACTTTGTGAAAATTAATATTTGTGTCATTCTCAAAACTTTTGGCCACAACTATTGACAAAATTTAGAATCACCAATTAATATGAATATAAACTCCAAGCAAACCCAGGAACAATGTGCCAATGCAGATATTAATTGAGTATGGTGTTCAAACCCAGGACCCCAGATTCTTGAGGTAGCAGAGCTAGCCACCGCACCACTAAATGCCACCTGAATAATACCAACCTGAAGGTTTCTAAGATTGTTGATAGCTGGCTGACACTTTTATCCAAGCAACATTTGAGATTTAACTGATGACATTTCATTTTTTCCAACAGTCAGGTGAAGTGACATCATGGTCACACAGTGTCAGTAGCAGGACTTGAAGCTACAACAACTGGGTTTGAATTCCAAAGCCTTAACCACTATTCCACACAGCCTGCCATGATTAGTACTTACAGTATATCTACACTGCTGGTCCCATGAAGTGCTAATAACAGACTAAACCAAATGACTGACTGACTCACACACATTCTCAGTATCTATGGTTGTCTAATTCTAGCCCCCTTCCTATGTGGTGTGTCTTCAAAATGTCCCTTAATTATTAAGGAGTTACAGTACATCAAAAGCAGGTTCTGATTCTTCGTTCGCAGCTCTAACAGACAAGTTATTAAGCATCCTGAGTGTCCAACTGTTTAAAGGCAGTTCTTCATTTGTGAGCTTCCTTCACATTTCCATCCGCATCGAAGGGCAGTCCATTGTGATCATCACAGCCAGTGAGGCATCCCAGTCCTGCTGAGCTGTCTAAACAGCACTGAGCTGCAATTCACTAGTAAGTTTATCAAAAAACAAATGTGAAGGAATGTGTTTTAAACCATATAACTGAAAGAGTTAATTCAAGACAGATTATATACAAAATTTCGTTGTATTAAAAAACAAATTTGTGTATATGTGGGTTTGGACATACAAGACAAGATAAAAAACAATAATTAGAATCATTTGTGCTAAACAAAGTAATTTCAAAATTATTATATTCAAGTCTGAATTTGCATTCCTGTTTTCTGTGACTTTTAATTAGAGATCATATCAGCCAAAATGCTCAAACCAACATATGTGTAATACCTCCGAGCAGTGTGGGTGCCACAATGACAAAGCAGCCCCACACAACTTGAATCTCGGTTCAAGCTTTGGACATTTTTTTTGAAAAAGCAGTCATCATCCTCTGACTGCCCCGAGGGAGCCACCAAGGTTCAGTGAAAATGGGAGAAGACCAAATGCATGCTGATGAGGGGTTTCTTTTGTAAACTCAGTTTTTGAAAATGCAGCTTCTTTTATATAGGACACCATGTTTTTCTGACGTTCAGCTTATATTATTTTCATTCTCTCCACTTTTTAAGAAAAATCACGTTGCAAAGTACCATTAGTAAACTTTCAGAATCATGTTTCAGTATACAAGGAACTCAGAAAGAATTCAGATCCCTTTAGCTTTTTCACAAAAATAAATGCAAACTATTTTAACACAAAGCTACAATGCAGGAAATTGTAAAAAAAAAGTTCAGGGGTCTACTTTCTGAATCCAGTATGTATTATAAAATTACAACAATGCAAGAATAAAAATAAGAATTTGTACATCTCTCTCTCTATATATATATATATAAAATCCAATGTATGTCTGTCTGTCTATATGTCTGTCTGCTTTTTACGAGAAAACTACTTAACGGATTTAGATCAGGCTTTCTTCTAGAATTTGCTTGAACATTCCGGTTGATTTTGCGCCCTCTCTCATCGCGCTAAGTATAATAGTTCACCGATTTATTTGTGCAAATCCAAGAGTGGGCTGAGGGGAGGCGGGCACCCGCCTCTCCTCACTCACACGCCAGCCTTGAGGTGTATCTTACATCCGCTTAGCTAGCGAACAAGAGAACTACTTAACTGATCTAGGTCAGGCTTTTTCTAGAATTTTCTTGAACACCCCGGTTGATTTTGCAAGTTTAGCATAGTTTGCTTGCAGGAGTGTTATATTTGCGCTAATCCAAGATAAAGACTGCAGGCTGAGGGGATGGGGAAGAGTGACGTCAGGAGTAGGGAGCCGGGGGGCCCTCCTCACTGTTCTGTTTCACGTCTACGCGGGCAAAGCTGCAGCTGACAGATAGTACTATATAAATACAGCAATAAAAAAGATTTGGCTACCAACTAAAAGTTTTAATGCAGGGTTTTGCTCTTTCCCCATCAATGAGGCACACTCAAGTGACTAAATGTACTGCATGTGTAACCTGCAAAAAGGGGACTTCAGGCCTTCAACCAATAATTCAAATGGCCCTTGAAGCATTTCAGAGATCGTATCTTCACAAAGACATGAAGACAGTTTTATTGTGAGTGTGAAGTAAGAAGATTACCACAAGGACTAACAGTTATCAAGATGAGATATGCAGCAGGAGAAGTGTATCAAGAAATATGTTACCTACAGGTAGACAAAACATCCGCCATGTTCTCTTAGTTGCGAGAAACAGATCACATCATGCTGTGTACCCTTTGAATTATTCAGTAGATCCTGTATACACTTTGTATTATTTGGTAGATCAAAGTCAAAGCGAACTTTATTGTCATCTCAACCATATACAAGTACTGTATACAGATAGACGAAATTGTGAAGCTCAGGGTCCACAGTGTAACAACATGAAGTGCAAACAATAAATTAAAAATAGAATTAAAATTTTAAATTAAAACACAAACAAGACAAGATAAAGAAGTAGCAGCAATATTGATGTGTATTTGCAATCTAGATACATAAATATAGTCAATAGATATGTAATATAATAAATAAATAATTGATATCGATAATACAGAGATTATCAGTGTAGTTGCTTAAGACATGTGTAAACAATGACAGTTCAGAATGTTTCACAGCAGAAGGATATCAAGAGTGTCAAAATACGTAAATGTCAGTATGAGATATTTCAGTTCTTTTTTACATGCACATTAGTCTTTGCAGGAAAGTGGCTTGCATGTATAAAAGTTCTGTTATTAGAGGTGGTTGAGGAAGTGTGGAAGATCCCAGAGGGCAGCATGGTGTTAAGGAGTCTGACAGCTTAGGGGTAAAAACTAAACTGCAGCTTGGCAGATCTGGTTCTGATGCTGCAGTATCTTCTCATGGATGGCAAAAGATGTGAAAAGTTCATGCGAGGGATGTAAGGGGTCCTTCACAATATTGTAGGCCTTGTGGACACTGCGTTTGTAAAATATGTCCTGTAGTGAAGGGAGAGGCACCCCAAAAATGTTCTCTGCTGTCTTCACTATCCTTTGCAGGCACTTGTGGCCGGATATGTTGCAGATGCCATACCAGAAAGTGATGTAGCTGGTCAGAACACTCTCAATGGTGCTTCTGTAGAACCTGATGAGGTTGGAAGGGGGAAGACTTGCTCGCTTCAGCTGCCTCAGGAAGTGTAGTCTCTGCTGGGCTTTCTTGATTAGTGATGAGGTGTTATGCATCCATGTAAATTCCTCAGTTATGTTCACACCAAGGAACTTGGTACTCCTAACTGTCTCCACATCTAAACCGTTGATGCTGAATGGGATGTTGGCTGGATGTGATTTTCTGAAGTCCACGATTATCTCTTTTGTCTTGTCGACATTGAGGGATAGATTGTTGTCTTCACACAATGTGGACAGCTGTTCCACCTTATCTCTGTATGCTGTTTCATCATCCCTTCTTATCACTCCAAGCACCATTGTATCATCTGCAAACTTGATGATGTAGTTGGTGTTGTGCGTGGCTGTGCAGTCATGAGTCAGCAGGGTAAAGAGCAGTGGACTAAGCACACAGCCCTGCAGCATTCCAGTGCTCAGTGTGATGATGTTGGAAGTGTTGCAGCCCATCCAAATACCTTTGTATTATTTGGTAGATCCTATCTAACATATCTGTGATCTGCTTCTCGCAACTGAGAGGACGTGTTTGCCGACTGGCCAGCCAACTATAAGCATTAATTGGTAGATAACCACCCAAATAATCAGATTCCAATTCACACCTAAAAATATATGTTGCAACAAGCCACCAGGGGGTGTACAGCCACCCTAACCCAGACACAGACAGGCAGGAGACAGATTTTGCCACACAACATTCGTTTATTTACAATTGGGGAGTTCCAACAGGATTGAGTTCCCATGCTCATGACCCGTGTCCCTGCTGGGGTATGGTTGGACCAGTCAAGGACTGTCACTTGTGTCAAAGCCACTCCAGCATTGTTTTGGCTGTATGTTTCATGTCATTGTCACACTGAAAGGTGAAATGTCACCCCAGGACCACTCCATATTTGGCTGCATTAATCCTTCCCATTAATCCTTCCCCTCAGTTCTGACCAGTCTCCATTTTTCAAAACACTAAACTTCTCAAATTTTCACATTTTTCACAATCATCATTTTTACTACAATGTTTTGGCCTTTATTAGCTGACTTTTCTAGAGACCAACATTTTTGCTCATTTCAGATTTTTGTCACCAACTTCTAGTGTTTATGAAACCTAACTATGGCCATTTTAACAGTGGTAGTACAGTACCAATATGACACTCTCAGATGAATGTCTCAAGTAGCAAGAATACATAGAGTCACAACAACCATCAAGCATGCTGCACCAGCTTATAAAGCATTACAGCAGTGACGCCATGCAGCATGGCTTCTAGAAACCAATGCATGTACAATGCATTGTGGCAACAAAACCACAAAATGGCAGCGCGGCAGAGTGAAAACATAGAGATAACATTGTTTTATCATTATGCAGTTGATACCATTTGTATTTTGTATTGTTTGTCACCACTTTGTTTGTCCTTGCATTATGTTGCTGTGACCAGGTTGCGTATAGCTGCTATGCCTGCTGCTGGTCACATGACACTGAGGTCATTTTTTGCATTTTGTGTCATCAGGCCCATTAATAAAAGATGACAGCATTGCACAGTCAAGATTCGTACTGTTCTGTACAATGGATAAAAAATGGCAGACCACAAGGGCGCCTGAGTTTTTGAAAGGACAAGAGACTAATGTGGTCAAAATGGCTGATGAAGGTCAATGGCAGGATGTCAAAATGCACTGGCAACTGTACAGAAATCTTCATTAAAGTCATAAAGTAAGCAGAAAGCCAACAATCACTAAAAAATACTTTTATCATGGGCTTTAGAGTTTATCCACAATCTTGAATGTTATATAATATTTGATGATGGCTTTAATACCGAGTGCATGAAATGTGATGTACACCAACCTACTCAAAGCACCCCCCAGCATTGATGGACTAAAAGCCAGAAGTCTACATGACCATCATCAAATCCTTCCGTGAAAACCATAAATACAAAGAGGACTGGTTCATTTATGTTAGGTAGATTGCCCAGAGGGGACTGGGCGGTCTCATGGCCTGGAATCCCTGCAGATTTTATTTTTTTTCTCCTGCCGTCTGGAGTTTTTTTTTTTTGTTTTTTCTGTCCCCCCTGGCCATTGGACCTTACTCTTATTCTATGTTAATTGATGTTGACTTATTTTATTTTCTTACTGTGTCTCTTATTTTTCTATTCTTCATTATGTAAAGCACTTTGAGCTACATTTTTTTGTATGAAAATGTGCTATATAAATAAATGTTGGTGTTGTTGTTGTTGTTGTTAATGAATTGTCTCATAAACCCCAAGACTGCAAGTTTAACAACCGATTGCTGCATCTTGACAAAGAAACCACCAAATGGCATTTCAGCAAACCATAAAAAGTAATGAAATAAACACAACTTTGCTATATACCCATCCTAGAAAGGGGATAACAATGAAACTTAAATTTCCATAATCCAAAACAACCTTCAAAAGCTAAGAGAAAAAGTTACAGAGAAATACATTTTCAAATTGCCATACATCATAACATTAACCCTGAGCTGTTTCACTGTAAATCCTACTCATGATAGCTGTGTAATTAAAAGTATTTGGTTAGTACAAATTCTTTCCAGAGTGATTTTGACCTTTGGCAAAGTTTTTTGACTTTCCTTTTGTTGCTTACAGTCAATGCTGGTGTTTTCTGGCTACGGAGCCCTGCCTGTTTCTCGATTAAGCCTGCTCCTTTTTGGTTTTCATCTCCTTGTTCCTCGTGCATAAAACTTGCTTATGCTCAGAAATGTGCATAGGCCATTTTTATATGCAAAATTTGGGATTTATGAATCACAAGCTTGATGTGGAAGCTGGCTTAAAATTATGTCAATCTTCAACCATCTGTAAGTCTATGCAGGTTTTTTTGGTGTTCGAATTTTAGCATCTGCAGGCGGCGGGGCAATGATTTTAACTCATTTAACTGGACATTTTGATGATGCATCAATCATATTTTGATTTTTTTGAGCTGATTATAGGAACAACTGAAACAGTCTTTGCATTGAGAGAGCTCATAGAGAAGTATTGAGAAAAATGTCACACACGTGCACGTGGGAGGCAGCTAAAGGACTTGAATAATGGTAGTTCCATGCCAGACCAGGTGGTGGCAAGGTGAACTGACTTTCTCTCTCGATCCTAAGCAGACCATTCACAAAAAATCCCACACGGTTCTGGAGGCCATGAAAATATCACTTTCCGGCACCCACGATGGTGTCACTTCCAGTGTCCATGAAGACGTCACTTCCAGTCCCAAAGACATCACTTCCGGTTCTGTTTTGGACTTTGCACCAAGCACAACGCAATAAAAGATACCTATTTGCAACCAGGGCATATTATATGGGCGGCTGCCCCAAACCTTTGATGTCTCCTGTGTTTTCTTGTCACACTGTATATGGTTTTTATTAATTTTGATACGGCTCATGATAGAGTGCCACATCTAGAAGTCTGGAGGTGCATGAGTGAGAAAGGAGTATCAGAGAGTATGTGAAGATTTCCCAGGGTATGTATGAGGGAGTGAGGACTTGTGTTAAATGGAGTGTTGGGATAAAAGGCAATATTCCAATTAGAGTAGGTCTGCACTAGCGATCTTCTTTAAGTCCTTACCTATTTGATCTGGTTATGGATGTGTCAAGGGATAAAAGACCAATCCCCCTGATGCATGCTTTTTGCTGATAACATTGTGTTCTGTAGCACCAGGAAAGAGGAAGTGAAAGGAAGTTGTAA
This sequence comes from Polypterus senegalus, assembly GCF_016835505.1. NCBI lineage: Eukaryota > Metazoa > Chordata > Cladistia > Polypteriformes > Polypteridae > Polypterus > Polypterus senegalus. The sequence goes on from NC_053162.1 coordinate 130,570,807, forward strand.
ACATGGAGAAAACCTTTTTGAGACAGAGTGTTGAAGATAAATAAGAAGAACGCAGAATATATGCGGCTTAATAATAATCAGGATTCAGAAGTTAGCCGGCAGGGAGAGTTATTGAAAAGAATGGATATATTTAAATTTCTAGTATCAGTGGTAGCCCAAGATGGAAAACTAGATACAGAGATAGCCCAGAGAGTGCAGTGTGGATGGAACAAATGGAAGAATGTATCAGAACTACTGTGTGACAGAAGAATTAAGGCAAAGGTTAAAGGTAATGTTTTAAGACAGTCATAGGACCAGCAATGATGTATGGAGCTGAGACATTGGCAGTAAAGGGAGCACAGGAGCAGAAACTAGATGTGTCAGAAATGAATGTGTTGAGATGGATGTATGGAGTTACAAAAAAAAACAGAATAAGAAATGAGACGATCCGAGATACAACAAAAATGGGAGAGATATCCAAGAAAGTACAAAAAAGTTGTATGGACATGACAACATGAGACAATGAATATGTGGGCAAAAGAGTCATGGCAATGGAGGTACATCAGGAGAGAAAGCAAAGATGCCAAAGCAGAGGTGGATGAAAAATGTAGAATAAGATCTGAAGGAAAAGGGCTTGACTGAGGAGTAAATGCAGGACCGAGCTGTTTGATCAAGCACATTGACTCCACACACATGTGGGAAAAGATGAAGAGGAAGAAGATGATGACTGGTTTATAAGCTGATTTAGTCTTCTTAGAGTCATCCTCTTGGAGTTATGTGTTGAATCGAAGCCTACACTACAGAGACCATTATGCAGAAATCCATGTTCTGTTACTGGTTTTAACAGCCGTAGGGTATTTGGAGATGGGCACTTTTCAACGTGAACTGGCTGAGCAGTCAGGAATATTACTGTTATCCCTGAGCTGTGTAATGCCATCTGTATGGGATAGTATGATTAAGATGCTACTCTGAAACATGCAATATCCCAACCATCAGGGTAGCAAGCCAAAATCAAAAGGCGATTTATAGTGATTGCTGATTTTCTTAATTTGACCGGTGCAACTGACTGCACACATACTGCAATAAATACACAATTTACCTCTGTAATCAGAAAGCACTAACATTCAATTAACATACAACTAATATGTGATGCTCAAATATGTCTAATGTTATTGCACTGCTCATTACATGATTATTTGTTTTACCAAACAGTAGTGTGGGAAGCAGACTTCAGGATCAAGCTATCTTTGATAGCTGGTTTCTTGTAGACTCTTAAATAAGCCTAATTGATTGGATTGCAATTAAGTTTTAGTACAGTATAGACATCTTGTAAAATCAATCTTTCACAGGATAGTGGATACACCACAAAGGAGGAGATATAATCAAAGGCACCGCTGCACATGATCATTAATAAAGCAGACCATTGGTTCATTAAATGGTAGATGGTGGATTTTGGACTCGTGGCATACTGATGTATAGCCCCACAGAGGTTGCCTCATTGTGAAAGCTCGTGTAGTACTGCACAACAGTGCAGAAATGTCATTAATGCTGGACATCAACCTAAATATTTTTGCCTTTTGAGAGTAAACGAAATTTTTTATAGAATTTACAGTATGTAAGGTTTTATACATCAGGCCCCTGGTCTTTTTCACTCTTTTAGCATTTAGTGGACAACTTCCCAATGTAGGATGTTTCACTGCAGCAGAATCAGGCAGATGCATGAGGTGCAGTCCATCATATGGCATACTCGTGCATACACACATTCATTCATACCAAGCCAATTCAATCTCCAATTAACCCAACATCTTTTGTTTGTGGAACAAAACTGGCACATGCAAAGAAAAAGTCTAACACATACTTTAGGAAGTAAACATTTGAAGCATAATATGCAATGGGAGGTCTTGACGTAAAAATACCTACTCTGAAAAAGACTTGTGGACTGTCATATTTTCCACAGCTACATAATGTACAAAAACTATTTAAATGGTTAAAAAGATGTTGAGTTGTAGAGTGTGTTATGTGAAGTTCATGTCTCTGGAGGTAACGCTTAATCTCTGTAATGCAATGTGATGTTATGTACAATTCTATCAATTGTCCAAGCCTTTTTACTTTATTACAAAGTATAATTCCTCAGTATACACCCTGAACCTTCTGAGACAAGTGAGTCATTGCTTTATCAACAAATGCGTGCTTGGCAGATAAAAATAAAGACTGCTGAAAAGAGGAAGAGATCTGCAATCACAGATTTGGGTCGGATTTTGCTGATGTTTGCTGATTGCTAATTACTGTAGTTAGAAAAACAGAAGAGTAAATATTGTGTTTGAGGGTCTAGGAGGTTACTTAAAAAAAAGACTATCTTCATTACAAATACATTCAATTTCAATTAAAAATGTTTAAAGCTAAAAATTTCAATTTTGTTAAAGAAATAAACAAGGGAAAAATGTTCATATAAGTGAAGATCTGCTCTGCAAAGAGAACCAGTTCAAGTAGCAATAAAGAAGGCAAAAGTGAGCCAACCACCAATACAAGTCGGTATGGATGACATGATCATTATAACAATATCATTATAACAAAGACAGTCACTGAAGGAAAGTGGATGTTGGAGAAGATTTTAAGCCTTTTTACGTGGGCAAGGATGACCATTCAAAACAAGATGGGATGTAACTATAGAGAATCACTAATCTGGGGAAGGGTAGAAGACCACCTCAACTGCACTGAATACACTTTGGAGCTCTGTTCAATCCTTCTTATGGAAGTGGAAAAAATTTTAGAAAATAGCCACACTGCCTCAGTCATGCTACCCATCCAAACTTAGTCGATGAAGAAGAATTGCACTTGTTAGAGTAGCTAATATCACCCTGACCGATTTGCAGCATATTCATGGCTCAACAGTCTACGAGGTATTGCACAAATTGGGTCTTTATAGACTTGTGGCAAGAAAGAAACTCTTGCTGAAAAAAAATGAAGTCCTTGACCATAAAGAGTTTACAAGCTATCAAAGATATTGCAACTGTGGAAAAGCCAAACCAGGATAGGTGAGATTCATGGTGCAGTTGGAAATCAGGCATATCATAGAGGAGATGTAGTTGGCAAGTACAGTGGGAGTGAAGCAGCAAGGAAAGAGGAGAGAGGGTGAAAGAACCAAAGAAAGGAAGGTTGCATGGGTGAACATGTGGTTTAAGGGACAGGTAGCAGTCTTAGGTTCCTCCTGTGGAGAATCTACAACAACATCCTAAGGCCCACAAACCTTGTTACCTGAGGGATGAAGGAAAACCCATGCTGTGTGCTATATAGGAGTCTGCCCACTTTGGAGCATATCTAGGGATAACCAAAAGACGACTATAAAGTAAAGACAGATATCTGGGGATGACTCATCTTTTCATGAGACATAGTCAATTAAGTACCAAATTTAGATTTGTTAATCTGATTGAAAAAAGCTCAAGCAACATTATACTGGAGAAGACAGTCTTGTGGGAAGAGCATAGAAAGAACTTGTTTGAGAGAGAACTTCACAAATTTCAGCCACTGCTTGATGTCTACATTGAGAAAGTAAAGAAGGCAAAATGCCTACCAGTGGAAATTGGAGTCAGGAGTTTCTAGAGCACAGAGGACACTGAAGATCATGGATGTGAGAGGAAGACAGTGAAAGAAGATCTGTAGCACAGTGTGGCAAAAGGCATAGATAAGGTCACAATAGAAATGGATATGTCACGTCAGGTCTGATCAGCCTAGGAGGTTGCATATATATATATATATATATATATATATATATATATATATATATATATATATATATATATATACTGTATATATATATATACTAGCAGAATACCAAGCATGGCGGAGAAGTAGTGTGTTAAAGAAGGTGCGAAAAGAAAAGGAAAAATTTGAAAAACAACGTAACTTGATTGTTAATGTAATTGTTTTGTCATTGATATGAGTGTTGTTCTCATATCTATCTATCTATCTATCTATCTATCTATCTATCTATCTATCTATCTATCTATATATATATATATATTGTCACACACGTGTGCATGGGAAGCAGCTGAAGGGCTTAGAAAATACTGTTTATACATCTGCCCAGGGGGGGGTGCACTGACGCTCTTTCTGAGTTCTCTGCAGGTCTTACCGGAAATCCCACCAGGAGCAGCCATTTCCAGGAAGGACACATCACTTCGGTTCCGGCCCCAAGAATGAGGTCACTTCGGTTCCGGCCCCAAGGATGATGTCACTTCCAGTTCCGCCCAGAGGGCGACATCATTTCCGCCCTCTGTGCTATAAAGCTCACTGCCTTTGCTTAGGCAGGCAGTTCTGTTTTGGACTCTGTGTTGTAACGAACTCTTGCAATGCCTCAAAGACTTTTGCAGCGGAAACCGTAATAAGCGGGTGGCTGCCCCAAACCTTTCCGTCTCTGGTCTCCACTTATTACAGTGGCGTAGTCGGCAGGATGGTGTCCCGATGAACCGGGACACGAACTATCACGGAACCAGGTGGGTGAGTACCGGGCCGAGTTTGGGGCGGGAGTGCGCCAGAGGGTCAGGAAGGGCGCGTGCAGGCTCTGCTCCATGAGCATAACCGGTGGGGACCACCCATCTCGTGGAGAACGTAGGGGACCCACAGGCGTGGGCTGGCTTCTGGGGAACACACACGAGTGGCTCAGTATGCTCTCCTTGGCAGGAAAGCCGAGCTGCCCATCGGGACCAAGGTCCCAGTTAACGATGGGTTGTCCCCAGGCCGGCAGGTGAAGGAAATCATAAACTGGGAGTTTAACCCAAGCAAAGGGCTGTCAGAGCAGGCTATGGCTCTCTGGCAACAGGTGGGTGAGTGGCTACGCCATTGAGTTAACCCCTACAAATAGTGCAGCAAGTGGCCTGTTTTCTGCTGCTAAAAGACTACCCCAGGAATTTGCCCAGCCGGCCTGGGGCGAATTCCATTCTATGGACGAGCTGCTACAGCTCTTGCAAACCCAGAGGTCGGCTGTGAAACCTGGGAGGGCAGAACAGCCGCTCTGTGGACTACCGGGAGCTATGTCCTACTAAAGCAGTCCCTTCCACGCATTCCAGAGCTTGTTCGAAGTCGCCGGGCCGCCTGGCTTGCGACCTGTCGGGAACAAGGCGGACCGTAGGGGACAATGGCGGGGTTGTTTGTGTGCCCTTAGCAATCCCTGGCGGATAAACATACGGGGAGCTTCTTATTAATGGACATAAGATAACAGCGCTGTTTGATTCCGGCAGTAGCGTGTCTGTCGTTGCTCGCCGTTTTGTCTACCGCAACAATGGATTAAGAAAAGACCAGTCTAAAATGTATACGGGAGATATCCGCTCGTACAATACCGCCCGGTGTTACATATGTCTCGGAGGAACCCTTGACAGCTTACCGTGGCGGTGCATCCGGATCCTCCGTTTCCGTAATCCTCGGGCGGACTGGTCTGATAATAACAGCGGTAGTTTAGAAAGCATTCCCGAAAACTTATGGCCTCGTTATAGATGACAACGATTCATCTCAAGCTGCTTCCACACCGTGTAATCAGCCGACAGGGAGTGGGGCGGTAGGCCAAGAGAGTGACGAGACACTCCCGGACCGTCGGGGGCTCCTCCGTCATCCACTAGCGCCCCGGCAGCGAGGGAGGATCTCCGCCCCTTGAGGTCAGACCGGACCCTCTCTCTGAGTTGCACTTTCAGTTTAGAGCAACACCGCTTCTTTCAAGAGAGAACAGTGGAATGACGACTCTCTGAAACACATAAAGAATGCAGTGGTTCTCGTTAACGCCAACGCGCATTTGCCCATGCCACAGGGACCTCACTTTGTCATTGATAATGAATTGTTGTATCGGGTCGCTGAACATGAGGGGAAGGTCCGAAGTTGTTGCTAATCCAGCGGACCTACCGGCGGCAGGTTTGCGAGTTAGCACACTCCACCTTCTTGGAGGCCATCTCGGCTCCGATAAAACATTAGAGAAATTAAGCTCCGTTTTTTGGCCGGGATTAATGAGGAGGTTCGCTTTTGCATTTCCTGTCCGGAATGTCAACTGCGGCAAATTCCTAGGAAGGACCGTGCTCCTCTGGTTCCCCTTCCCCTTATTGACGTTCCTTTGACGGATTGGGGTGGATATAGTAGGACCCTAGAACCCTCAGCCGAGGATATAAATATATACTCGTCCTCGTGGATTATGCTACCCGATTCCCTGAAGCCGTTCCGTTGCGCCGGCTACCACTAAAAATATTGCACGGAACTAGTAGGAGTCTTTTCGGGTAGGCATTCCTAGAAAGTCCTGACGGACCAAGGAACGCCTTTACCTCGGAAACGTTCAAGGAGACTGCCAAGTTACTGAAAATAAAGCATTTAAAACCTCGTGTATCATCCTCAAACCGATGGGCTAGTGGAGAGATTTAATCAAACTCTCAAGCAAATGCTACGTAAGGTAGTCAGCAAGGATGGGAGGAATTGGGACCAACTCCTCCCCTTGTCCTCTTTGCCTACGGGAAGTTCCTCAAGCCTCTACGGGGTTCTCTCCATTTGAATTACTGTACGGAAGACAACCCCGGGGTTTATTAGATATTTTAAAAGAGGGCTGGGAAGGGGAGGCACAGCCCTCCACTAATATTTTGGAATATATCGCCCAATTGCGCGATAGATTTGATGCAATAAGACCGATTCTAAAAAGTCATATAGAGGAGGCGCAATCAGCACAGGCCGCCTTTATGACCGTGGCGACTCTCCGGAGTTCCAACCGGGGATCGCGTCATGGTATTGGTACCAACTTCTCACTCTAAACTGCTCGCATTGGCTAGGCCCCTCTGAAATTAAGGAGAGGAAGGGATTGGTTGACTATTTGGTGAAACAGCCCAATCGCCGAC